>NC_064303.1:80258255-80406849 GCF_023373825.1 Bactrocera dorsalis | reverse complement strand
TTGAATTTAAAAAAAAATTGCTGAGGTCCGCGGGTTAAGAAAAATATAAAAAGGTTAAAGTTTTTGCAAAAAAATATATTAAATATTACAAAAGTTATCCCTCAATTTATACTTTCTTGTACTTTTTTGGACTTCTGCTGTATTGGTATGTCAGGATTATCACGTAAAACATATCCAGCAATAGTCTGCCAGCATGCTAGGAGTCCCATTTGCCCTGCCCTTCGGTTTAATTTCGCATCACTACAAGGTCTCGGAAATATACTTTTAAGGTTATTTGAAAACCTTCTCCCGTTTTATCCATTGCTCTACAAAATTTTTCAATTAAAGCCTAATTTTATATGAAGGGGTGGTGCAATACAATATTCTCGGGTTCAACAAGACGAAGGTTGTGTAACCAGCTTGCATATCTAGTAACATCCCAAACTACTTTTAAATCAGAACAAATTTCAAGAATGTTTAGCATACTGTTAACTTTTTGTAGCAGATTTTGATAATTTTCATAGGTTTCTTTGGATAATGTACTCCATACGCTAGATGTACAGATGGAAGTTCGTCCTACCATTATGTAACAAAACCGCCTTCAAACGTTATTTTCGATTGAATCAATAAATAGTCTCCACTGATCAGGCTGGAATGAGGTACAAAACCATTTTTTCATAAGCACATATATGGACAAATGACAAATTTGGTAGAAAAGCCGAGCTGTGGCCGAAAAGAAACGAACAAACGATCGCCGGATTGTCACCGCTTTCGCTTGCATACTCGAAACAAGGTTGCGTATATTCATATTGAGCAAGGTTGCGCCAACCTGCATCCTATCGCAAACCTTTTTCCGGAAACTCGTTATAAGAAGTATAACTTCAATAATATTATCGTAATTGGACCTAAGGATTTTTTTTTATTATTTTTTAATGATATACATACTAACAGGAAACCCAAAAATATATTAATTTTTATTTCAGAAGCAAAAATCCCATTGTCGGCTAGTTGTTATTTCTCAATTGCCATGAAAGCAAAAAATCAAAGCAACGAAAACCACATAAAATCAATAAATTTTGTAAAATAAGAATAAAAACGAATTTGACAACTTGTCAAACTTGGACAGGTGATATTTTTGTTATTTGCTACCATGAATTTTATCAAAAATATATTGATGGTTATAAGCTCGTGGCATAAATTTGATTGCATATTTTAATCCCAGCCATTTATAATGTCTATTCGATAACTGTAAATAGAAAAAATATTTGGAAATTTATGCCCACGTTACGGGGTAGTTACTAAACCACTAGTAATCTGTATCACGAGTGGTATACAAGAGAAGCCTGTAAAAACTGCTTGTCGCAATTTTTCGCCGAGAAACCAGAAAAGTTTTACACTGATGGAATAATGTCTTTAGCAGGAAAATGGCAAAAAGTGGTCGACCAAAATGGTATATATTTGGTTCATTGAAGTCCATTATAAACATTAAACAAATAAGTTGAAATTCGATTAGATATACGAAAAGAATTTTTCGGCTACGCAATAATAAGTATATGGGGGATTAAGGGAAGTGTAAGTCCGATTGAAATAATTTATAACATTCAGACATACTATTATCTGAAAATACTTTCTTTGAGTTTCAATTATATATTTCACACGTTGACCGATATTTTCTGTAAAAAGTCAACTATACGCACTGGGGTACACACATTCGGTACTTAGAGGATTGAATAGTTTCGGTTCGATTCGGAAAATTTTCGGACATAAGATGGCACACTTCAAAGGCATTATTTATGCAAACTTTTAGCCTGATACATTAACTGATATATACCAAATTTGGTTGATATCGGACGAGGAGGTTCCGAAGTATGGATTTTCACCTCAGATTGGGCGGTGTCACGCCTATGGTGATGCCGGCTCTTATGAAACCTTCTTTAAGTAGTTTTGTAATTGCTAGACTCAGGATTGTTTCAGCACTCATTAGTGTCTATGGTCTTATACTGTTTCATGTGGCTTCGTCGACTTCGTTATGGTTATTTTAATGCCAAAGATAGACCACGATTTGTGTGGGGAAGTTACTGCTCAGAAGCGGCCGGATTTGGTACATACGATAAGAATTAGGTTTCGTCAGAACAACAACACACACATGGATAGTGACTCGGAGATTTTTATGCATCCTTCTTATAGTCCTGACACCAATGATTACCACCTGCTTTTGTGTACGCATTAATTGTTTGTAGAAGGAAAGACATATAGATTTCGCTTAAAATAAATGTAGAGAGTGGACCAAAAAAGTTAGATTTTTTTAATATTAACAGGTTGCGCAAATAAAAAATAAATAACAACGGAATAATTTTTAAGTTCCTAAAATTAAAAGCTAAAGTAAACCGAGATCAGAATCCATTCGTAAATCGAAAAAGATAATTTTTACAATTTTTGTTTATTTTCCAATTTAAAATAATTATTATCCTCTGCTAGGTTTTATGTCGTATATTTTCACACCAAAGTTAATTAGAAGGCAAGTAAGGAAGGGCTGAGTTCGGATGCAATTGAACATGTTATACACCTGCAACTTTCAAGAATCAAAGCCAGGGGAATACTTAAAGATGTAAAACCAATCATACGGAAAGTGTTGGTCCGTTTCAACTCAGTTTTTCAAACAATCACATCATTATAAGAGAAGATTATCCCTTAATTCCAGTTATATATCAAACGTAAAATTCGCTACCTAGAGGCTTGAACAGTTTTTATTAGATTTTTGGTCACACACACTAAAGACATTATTCATGCAAAGTTTTATCCCGTTATAATAATTGCATATTGTCGTAAATAAACTCAGAACGATATTTATTAATTCAGTAGAACAAATAAAATTCAAAAGATTCAGTTGCGTTGTTTTACGAGCAATTTTTTCGCCAGTTTGTACTCCGTTGCATAAATCTGTGCATCTATGTATGTAGGTTTATTCGTTTATTTCTAATTTTTTACAATGTTCAAAAATGGATATGTATGTAAAACTTTGCAGCTGCTCAATATTAAATAAAACCCAAAAGTTTTGGTAAGTTGTTTGAGCTGATCGTATCTATTGAAGATAAGTACTGGAAAAATATAAGTTTATTTCAAAATTTTGCCTGCTCATAAATGAACTATGTTTTCGCAAAGAAACTAATGCCGTTATAAATGAGTATATATTATTATAACAACGACAAGGTGCTGCTATTAAAAAATTAGTAATATTCACAATTTGTATTAGAATGTGAAAATAGATAACTATGGCTTTTATATATGATAGGTAGTACAATTTAATCATTAATTCGTTTAATTTTGTAAATTGTTTTATATTTTATTTAAATAAAATATGTAAAGAGAATTTGCAAAAATACCAAATTTATGAAGTTCAAGATTTGACAACAATACTTCTATGGTTCTCGATAAATGTATATAAATCACAGTTAATGGTAAATAGTAATTCATTAACAAAATTATGTAGAAAATGTTTTTCTTTTAAAGCAAATAACACTTATAATTGATTTGTATAGTAAACATAAATTCACCATCACGCGAGCACAATAAATCAATATTTTAAAATCGTTGGCATTTTTTCTAGCATTTTAAATTATTATTTACTGAATTTAAAATGTATTTTAAACAACACATTCATCAAGGGACAACAACAGTTGTGCATTCTTTTGCATGGGTTGATTGACTTGTGCATATTTTATTGAGTTACTCATACGCCATGTCGCACCAGCCTAGATTTGTCGCTATAACACATGTGTAAATATGGTAGAACATATAAGTGCGTCGGTTTTATTGTTGTATAATTTGACAGCACTAACTCTGGTTAATAATTTATAATACGAAAACATATATCACAAATCATGGAAAATCATCCACAGACGAAGTTTCTTCAGACGTGTTACACATATAACACAATATGTGTATGGATACGTATATTTAATATATATACATATGTATAGGTATGTACATATATATATATATATATGTGCATTCATAAATACTAGCTGGAGTAAAATTTAAACTATCACCAAAGCACCTACGTTTCGCTTAAAGTCTCCGTTGCACCTGAAGGATATTGTTGTCTTAAAGTTGCTCTTTATGCTGTTGTATGGCTGCCGTTCAAACGTTTCTGCTTTTATTATCGTTGTAGATTCATCGTTGTTGACACTGATTGTAACGAAAACGTCGTTTTAATGTATCCCCATATTCCAGTGAAATTTATGGTACAAACAATAACAGCAAACACACACACTCACACACATAGACACAAATGCATTTAATTGGTACTTTATGGCGTATTTCGAGATTGACAATATATGACAGTCTGGAAAAATATTAATTATAACCAAAATTAACCGTTATTATTCACACCTTAAACACACCAAATTTTTTTATTTCACTTCGCTATGAACAATTTAAAATACATTTTGTTTTGTATTTTTTTTTTGTAATTTTTCATATATCTGCTTTTTTAGCTTTAATATTTTTTTTAATTTCTTATACACTTATTATTTATTATTGCTATTAATAACACCACCGTTTCAGTTCGGTTTTCTTCCAGTGTACCACACTGGTCGAGTTCTCCGCCGCAACTGAAGTTCGCCGCTTCAGATCTCTGCTTTATATGCGTCCAGCCTCAGTACAGATGCGATGTTAAGTGCGAACATTCTTCGCCGAGATGCTGTACTGTAGCTGTCGTTTCGCTTCGTCGGCGGCGCATGCGTTGCGCCTCCAATTAGAATTTCATTCATAAAATGTTGCAGTCTGGCGTTATTATTTGCAGACTGCTCATTGTTTGGCAATAAGTCATGTTGCCGTTTAACATTTAAACGGACGATTTGTAGGCATTTAAGCGAATTCAATGTTTCTACTATGTGACCAACTACTTGTTAGACGCTGACTTGAAGATGCGAAATACCTGCATACGATTATGTATTCCTGTGTGTGAGCAACGTATTAAAAATTATTGTTGGATTGCGTTGACCCTGTTCTAGTTATGTGGAAGGAAAATTGTAAGGATTTTTTGTAACGTTATTGATGGTTTATTAGGCATATGCGCATTGTTTGTTGCCTTTGTGGTTCTATCAAGAATGACATTGACTTTAACATTGGAATTGAGTGCTCTTTTCATTGCAACAAAGCCTTTTAAGAACTAACGTTATCGGTACACATTGATTGAACAACACTTTAGGTTTGCCAGAAAGAAGAAACGAATTGTATTTAAAGGTTTCTTTGTTATTTTGCTGCCCTCCCCTGCCTTTTGAAATGCCAATGACAAATTCAATACATTTTGTTATAGACTCAAATCTGCTTAAAATTGTATTATGAGAAAGGAAGATGTATTAAAGCTCCATTGTTTTATAATTAACTAATTTATTAATTAGTAAATAATTTAAACTTATTTATTTCTTAATATTAGTTATGTCTAAATATTATTTTTCAAACATGACCATACTTAAGGTTAAATTTACGTAGTTTGGGAAAGTATTTTATATTCGGATTTCAACGAATCCAGTCCCTCCTTATGTGCCTTTAAAAATAAACAGTAAAAAATGCAGCCATTATAACGGGTTTTTCAATAAGAGCGCTACAAAAGTTAAAAAATAAAACAAAAACGGTTTGGGATATCAATCAAATTCTTTATTCCTTTTAAAGTACATTCAATGCTATTGGCCACAACGGACACGCTTGCGGAAGTCTAGACAGTGAATCCAATTTTCGACGGTTTTCAAGTATAATTCGGTAGATACTGCTGCTTTCACGTTCGATATTGGTAAGAATTTCATCAATCGTCGCTGGCATGTTGGCATGCAAAGCGTCAAATGGTACGACCGTAATGGCCAATTGATCACCAAACTTGGTTTTCAATACATCGATTGTGACATTGGCCATGTGTCGTTCTGTTGAAACAACATATTGTCCACGTTCATCCGAGTATAATACAATTCGGGTCAAAAATATTCTATTATTATTGAGCGATGGCGATTCCATTCACAGTAACGTGTCGGTCTTGGTTATCATGGAAGAAGTACGGCCAGAATGTGATGTTGACTCATGAAGTGCGTGTGGATTGCTGCCTGACCAATAACGCAAATTTTGCTTATTGACGAAGCTATTCAGCCAGAAATGAGCCATATCGCTGAAGATGATTTTTCGAAGAAAATCCGAATCATTTTCAAGTTGTCGCTCAGCCCAATTCACGAACATATGATATGATTTTGATGGTCAATCGGATTGCGTCAATTTGACAAACGACATGTGAGAGACTGATTTGGGTCTTCCTCAATTGATGCCCAGCGGCAGCAATATTCTCGACACTACGGGCACTTCTTTGTCGGACTGGCAAGGGAACATTTTGTACGGTGTCTGTAGATTCAAATTTTTCCAGTAGACGCTCAATTGTTGATCTGATAGGACGATTATGACGACCATAAATTGGACGTAGCGCTCTTAAAGTTAAGGCCATTGACTCCGAATTTCGGAAAAGAATTTTAATAATTTCGACTCGTTGTTGGATCCTATATCTCTCCATGGTGAAATAGCAATCCTTATTGAAGAGAAATGTCGAAAAGCGGGAAGAAATATCGTCCTTATCGGTCGACTTTTGTAGCGTCCCTCTTTAAAAACCCATTATGTTTTTATATCCCGCTAACTCTTATTTGGTACAATACTTTTAATAGGTTTAGTAAAAATCAATGATTAATTTTTTTTTCATTGGATTTTTTTAGCATATCTGAAATAATCCGATCTAGGACCTTTTGATAACTTGTTCTGTTTTTGGAAGGTAATTTCAGTTGAAAGCATTGGAACACCGCAACCAAGCTCCCAAAACTACTAGTCAAATACAATTCCTCTTCTATTAGCCAAATCTGACCACTTCTGGGTGATTGCTTTCTTCAGAGAGTCAGATGGTTGGGTCGCAGTATAAGTCAGAATTAGGAGATTGTTTCATAAGCTAATTTCTGTATCCGGCCTTTTTTAAAAGGTTTTTTATCGGTTTTTTGTGCGATGTTTAGCTAATTTTAATTCATTTGAATTAGTGCTAACAAGAAGGTCGAATTCGAAATTTTTATTTATTTAATCGATATCTTCAAAATTTTTCATCCTAGTGCGCGTGCCAGAACGATATTACCGAAATCAAAATTGATCACGATTGGTTACAGTACCAGAATCATATACATCATTTACAATCATTTTGTCGAAGACAAGATGTAATATAGCTGCATATTTCCACTTTGCTGGTGTTCATCTTTGACTAGTGCCTAATTTTATCAAACCATCATAAAACTGTCTGAGAAGTTTTTTAGTAAGAAATCTTATATATTCAGTGCCATATTTCGAATCCAATGCGAGATAGAGATTGCTGAAGCCATCTTTTGGAATAATAATGAACTTACTTGTATATTTACTACATATTATAACATCTTGCTCACCCAAAATATAGCATAAGAGGAATTTTCAGTTTATAACTTTACTTGTCACCACGAGGAACATATATTTTGTAGCGATAATAGTGGTTTAAATATTTTAGACTGAATACTTAAATGATAATATCAAAATTCATGAAGAATTATGTGACGCTTATTAAGATTCTTTATTAAGTGAATTTCTTAATCCAATGGTTTTGTACTGCTTTTATTTTATGATCTGTAGAGCGTCGGTCATAATATGTTAGAACATAATGAGGAAAACAATTTACATATTTCAATTTCAATACATGGGAAAATGCTAAAATTTAGAATATTTGAAACACATTTTTTCTGAATATTAACGAAAAAATCGCATCTGTATCTTTGTAAATCATAAATTTTGTCCGTTCAACTCTGCATATAAGTATATGTGGTCACTTAAAATGCGAAATAATGTATCTTTAAAAGATTTGAAATTTATTTTGTTTGTAGAATCGTTTGATTAGACCACTGAATTTGGTAACAAAAAATATTGTGTAGAAACGGAAATAATGGAAAAGAGCAGCGCGTTTTAATTCAGATTCTTTCCATCGGTTATTGAATGAAAATTTTCCTTTTTTTGATATTTGTTTTCCGGCAAGGACAATGATAATAATAGTGCACGTAAGTAATTTCAATTACCGCAGCAACAACAACTATGCTTACCTGTTCGTGCAAACATGCATTTTCAAGTTTCAAGTCAAACTTATACAAGTACATTACAACTTCTATTTCCGCAGAATTGGATGTATCAGCGGAAAACAAAAACAATATGGAACGTCTTCCTACATTAAATATTTAAATAGTAAATGGAAAAGTCAATTAAAATTGTTTGCAATACACAAGATTGCATGAGTGGCAGAAAGCGAAACATGTGTAAGAGTACGTGTGTACATAAGGGTACTCCTTATTCTTGAAAGATCTTCGCCTTTTGAGTAGCAAGCCTTTAAACATTTTTGCATCAGATACATATTTGCTTAAATAAAATTTTAGGGCTGAGGACTTGTTTTCGCAATTTCAAACAAGTAAAGCGTTTGACCAGAAAAATATTATTTGCCATCTATTTATGAAAGAATTCTCTATTTCCTAGCCATACTATAACAATTGTTGTGTCAACAAAATTATATCCCTTGGTTAATAATCCACTGATTCTGTAGCATTGGGAATTCTGCTAAATTCATGGGGGAGTCTTCTTTGCTTACAATTGTGTGGAGAAGAAGACAATTGGGAAGACTACTTGCAGATGGGTTGCATCACTTCAACTGAACCTGGAATATATAAAAAAAATTTTTAAACCTCTGGTACATCCATGTTTGTATTTAGTTTGCGAATAAAATAAATATATTGGATTTAAAAAAAAAAACTTATTATTAGTGTCCTTAAATAATAAAAACGTAAGTCAAAACAGGGCATATTTGCCTTAGTATCACGTTTTATTTCGTCTGTAACAAGTCTGTCTGTCCGTATATACACGAAATAGTCCCCCAGTTTTTAAGATATCGATGAAATTTTACACATGTATCTTTTCACCAAAAAGTTGCTCTTTTGTCGGAACCGATATCGATAACGGACTACGATAGTAAAAAGCTACCAAACCAACTGAGCGATCGGAATCAAGCGTTTGTGTGAAAAACTTTTCAATTTGCTGCCATAAAATTGACCGATGAAAATCAGGTTCTCAGAACGTTGAGATATTGTATTGAAACTTGGCACACGTGTTCCTTGGCAAAAACAAAGGGACGAGTTCGGGTATGTAATCGGACTAGCACTAAAAGTCTTCATTCGAAAACCAAATGCTATAGGTAAGAACTAAATTAAGATATAACACTGTAACTTGGTAAAGGGGATCACAGAAACAAGGATAGAAAATCAATAACTAAATACGACACAGACAATAAATTTTACAAACAGAGAGATACAGGAGGGCCTTATAGGCGTCCGACGAGGTGATATTCCATTTCTCGGGATCTACCGGTTACAACCACATTCGTTATGTAATATTATCCTAACGTTTCTAAATTACAGTGTGAAAATAGACGAAATCAGATAAAAAGTACGCCTATTTCTCATCTCATACAATCTAAAATTGGATCTCAGTTTTTTACTTTTCAGTATTCAAATCAAGAAACAATCAGACTATCCCAATATAACTTTGCAGAAAAGGCACCCACAGGTATTTCATCTTACGCCCAAAAAGTGACGCAATCGGACTATAACTTCTCAAGGACCCAGATACCAAGTATGTGGCGGATATATGTTGAAATCCGGACAAAATGTCTGTTTGATAACAATATACTCTTGTATTAAAAATTAGCAGAGTCGGATCAATACTTCCCGTAGCCCCCATATACCTAATATCAAGATTTTCGAACTTCCGGGTGACTTTGTACCGCATATAAATGGATATAAAATGTGAGTTATATCAATGAAAATGAAAGAGCATGACTTTATCCCATGTACTATATTTATATATTTATATCTTATAATTGCTTGAAAACTAGTTATAAAATTATGTTAATGCTTTGGTTCTCAGTTGAAATTAATTGGTTTTGTTTTAAACCTCACATCCCTAATATAATGAATTGCGATCATGTGGTTGGCGTTTTTCATATACTAAAGTTAGCCTCTTCGGTTGAGTTCATATCACATATATAATATATCATTTGAGTATGATTTCAGTATAATTTTCGATGATGGGAAGCCTGTGACCATCAAAATAAGTTAATATGATACCAAATTTGTAATTCATTCCTCATTTCGTCGAACAATGATGTTGAACACTATCGCGTCTTTTTCTATATTGCCAGCATGAAGGTATTTCGCCGGTTTTGATCAGTGTATAAAATGTTTGGTTGCACTCTTACTTAGACTTCCATACTTGTTTTATTTATATATTTTGTTATATTGTGGTATAGGAATGTTGGTCAACTTGAAATTTTAGTCATAGAATCCCTGAATTGAGCCATTTAAATCAAAAAGTTCCCATTTAAAGGATGAGCTTTAATACTTGAAAAAAATATGTCTAATGCATCTGAATATCGAAAAATGGTAGAAAGTAGATATTTTTTACATACTAGTATATACTATATTTTTACAGCTTCTGTACTTTTTATCAAAACATTAAAATTTGGAAAAATCTTTAAAAACAATTAAATTTAGTTTTTAGATGTAGTTCAATGACCAAATTTGGTACTAAAGCTGAGTTTGGTTTTTAGCGGGTAAGTTAGTTTCATAGCGTCATTGAAATTTTTCATATTTAAGAAACACCCTAATCCATATATAAAAGCAAATGTGCGTCTGCAATTATAAATATATGTAACGAAAGAAGGTGAAAGTAAAATATTCCGCACACTGGCTGCTGCTTAACCGGTGTCTGGAAGTGAAGATGGAATTGTTGGCAGCGGAAAGTTGGCCACTGGCAATTGGCAGCTTACTGTTCTTCCACTGACAGCTGATAAAAGATAAACTCTTTACAAAATGGTGTGATTAATGTTATTAGTGTTATAAATGTGTTACTGACTGCCGCAGGTATCTGCCACGATGAACTTTAACATGTGGAAAATTGCAAGAGACAGTGGGATGCCACAACTTGTTGCGAGCGAGGCGAGGGGTAAGTTCTTATGCGCTTACATTCAACGGCTATTTGTGTATGTGTGGGTGGCCGTATGTTTGTATGCATATATATTAGCGAAATGGAAATCTCTGGTAATGTGTGCGCAGTGGACGCGGCTTAAGCTGATGCAATTACTCACCAGCTCCGACATCAGTGGCCAAGCAGTTTGATGCATTTCAAACACTCGGTGCTTTCAATAGTCGGTATAATTTGCATAATTGTCCATTTCAATATTGTTCCGATATACATAATTTCATGTAGACATACCTATGTATATTACAGTACTGTACATGGTTGTGTTCCACTTGCAACACTTAGCACATTTGTTGTTGCCAACCGATTCTTGCAATTATTCATTTATTTGCTGCTTCTCGTCATACCCGCTGGATATTTTAGTTTGATTCGCTTTGGTTTTTCAATTACAACGATTTCATTCATCGATTTTTAGAATCGAGTTGCCATGCGGAAAGCAAAGCTTAGCGAAGAGATGTTGATAGTTTTTGTTGTTGCTTGCTTCTGCTAATTTAATTGGTGTTCGCACTGTTAATGGGCTAACGACAACATTGTTTCCCACAGTGGGTGTGTAATCGGAAATTTTATTAATCAAACTAGAGTTGTGGGACGATGGAATTGAGGAAGTACGTAAAACTAAATTATAACTAAATAATGAATAAATATGAATCCAATGCGGAGAAGAGTAAAAACTAATTTAAAATAAAATTATTCAAGTTCTGAAATGAGTTTTATTAATTGGCAGAGTTTCATATTTTATAAGTAAAGTTAAGTTGTTTAATCTAATTAGGTAATTTCTCATTAAAGTAAGAATTGAGTGAAATAAACTGCAATTCAATTATTACACTTTCAGTTGGAATACATTTTTAATATTTTTGAAAATCGTTGCAAATGATACCAATATTCTACCCTTCAAAACGCTCTCAAAACCATGAAAATATGCACAGAAATATTTTCGACAACATCTTTAAACATTTCTAGTTTTTGAACATGATAACCTTTCACAAAAGAACAAATAAATGGTAAAACTATCTTGTTAGATTAATACCCATAACTTAGGGATCTTATTCTTGGCTTAATGATAATGCTTATACGCTGCCAGCCATTAATTTATTTACTTAAATAAAAATTTCAAATGTTAAAATCAAAAAAATGTATTTTTGGATTTTTTTAAATTATTTCTACAGAAGTCTATTACCCCGATTCCCCAATCGATAGCGATAGAGCAGACGTTCTATTGCTCGACCATGCAGAAGTTCGAATAGCAATCACCCTTCTGCAGAACAACAAACCTGCGACGGTTGATGGATTGGCGGCTGATCTATTCAAATACGGCGACGAAGAACTAATAAGTAAGTGGCATGCATCAGCTTCTATCTAGAGAATGGTCGCACGAAAGCATGCCCAACAATTGGAATTTACATAATATCCACAAAAAGTATACCTCACAATCTGCGCAAACTTCCGTGGGCTAAGCCTTCTCAATATCGTATGTATGGTAAGCACGAAAGATAAAGCAGATATTCACCATAGAACAATTCTTGGCAAAGACCCGTAAAAAGAAGATCGGCACACCACATCTTCTTTGTCGATTTAAAGTTGTTTTTGATAGCACAAACAAGAGCTGCCTTTAAGCCGCGGTGTCTTAATTTGGTATCCCCGCTAAACTAATACGGCTGTATAAACTGACGTTAAGCAGTAGAAAAAATTTTGTCAGTATCGGAAAGGACCTCTCCGAGCCGTTCCATACCATCCAGGTTTCAGACAAGGAGACTCCATATCTTGCGATTTCTTCAATCTACTATTGGAGAAAATTATTCGAGCAGGCCTCAACACCCGCGGCGTTAGTTCTGCAAATGAGTCTGGCAGTGAACGAGGCAAACAGTCGTCGCATTCCCGACTTGATTTCCACGTTATTTTGAACAGTCATAACTTCGAAGTGGTAGATAGTTTCGTTTATGTTGGAACCAGTATAAACACCAACAACAACGTCAGCGTCGAAATCCATCGCTCAATAACTCTTGCCAATAGGTGCTACTTCGGATTGACTGGGCAACTGAGAAGTAAAGTCCCCTCGCGATGAACAAAGACCAAATTCTACAAGGCAATCATCGCCGTGGTGCTATTTAGGGCAGAGGCATGGACGATGACAACATCTGATGAATCGACATCACGAGTCTTCGGAAGAAAGATTCTCTGGAAGATTTATGGTCTTTTGCGCATAGGCAACAGCGAATATTGCAATCGATGGAACGAGGAAGTGTATGAGATATACTCGTACGACGACATTGACATATTTCAGCGAATTAAAAGACAGCAGCTACGTTGGCTAGGTCATGTTGTCCGAATGGACGAAAACACTATAGTTCTGAAAGTATTCGACGCAATACCCCCGGGGAAAGCAGAGGAGGAAGAGCTCCATTCCGTTGGAAGGACCATTTGAAGAAGGATCTGGCTACACTTGAAGTATTCAGTTGGCGTCAAATTGTGAAAAAGAAGAAGTAAGCGGTGGTACGCCAATAAAGAAGAAGATAATCATGGTTTGATGTTTCTATTGTAATAACTACTCAATATTAACGATTAAATTAAAATTATATTTCTAAACAGGTGAAAATATTCTTTAAACATATTTTAATTTATGAACATTTTTTAAGCTCGTCAATTTGACTGTCATAATATATATCTATTCATTTGAATTAAATTAAATCATTAAATCTGAGTAGCTGGCAACCTTTCTCCTGAAAGTATTTTTTAAAAATAAACGATAACGAAAACAAATAAGGAAGAGCTGAGTTCGGCTGTACCAAACAATTCACATTGGCAACTTGCCAGGATCAAAGCCAGGAAAATACCTCAAGGCACATAAGGATTGTTAGTTTTATGGGGTCTAGAACAATTTTTTAGCCCAACTCATCCCTTTCAATTAGATGCACCGTTATTAGAAAAACGCTATCAATTTTATTAAGATAACTCACATATTTTTAGTCGAAGATGCACTGTGAAGAGAATAATAGTACGCTTTTGTACTCAAAACTGCATTAATGGTGAGTCTGTTTTTATACATTCTGGAACTAGTCGCCTGAGTTTTATTATTGAAGAGTCTTACCGTCTTCATAATATTCTACAATTATGGGAAATAAATCGCTTATACTTTTATAACATTAGCTTCCTCAAGTCTTATCCATAGTTGATTAATACTGATTGATCTCTAGGTACACTTTGAAGATAGTTGCGAATACACGTACAATTTTAATTTTAATACTATAAATAACTAAATTTCTCGAAATGCCTTTCTAAATTGTCATTGTTCTATCCGCATGCAAGATCAATAACCTTGTCGATACTGTCAGTAATTAGCTTGATTGACAAATTCATCTTCCAACTAACGTTCCTGCCTAAAACTTCGCCCACAAATGTCCTTATTTGCCTTAAATGTGCCAAGTGTGCATATGATTACAGAGTAATGCAAACAGTAGCAATTATGACTGAATGCCTTACGATTTTTCTCTAACAAATACTTAATTATTGCCTTACGTCAGACCTCTCCTGTCAATTCTTGTTGGCAGCTCCAGTCGCAGACGCATTCGCAGTCGCAATGAAATCTAAGATGCAGCAAATTGCAGAAGAATGAAAGAAGTAAAGTTAATTAAAGCAAACGTGAAAGTGATATGCATTCGCAGGTTGTCTAGACAACTTAAAAAAAAAATAAATTCAGCTGGAGTTGGCAACTCACAACTATGAAAAAATATGAATTTTTATACTCTTGCAACCAGTTACTACAGAGTATTATAGTTTTATTGTACGTATCACCTAAAACTGATCGAGATAGGTAAAGGGTTATATATATACAAGTATAAATGATTAGGATGACGAGAAAAGTTAAAATCCGGTTGACTGTCTGTCTGTCCGTGCAAGCTGTACCTTGAGTAAAATTTAGATATGTTGATGAAATTTGGTATGCAGGTTTCTCTTAGCACAAAAAAATTTTCGAGTTCGTAGATGAGCGTAATCGGACCACAGCCGCGCCCACAAATCGCCATTAATCGAAAACAAATAAAGGCCATAAATAACTAAGCACTAAATTAAGATATAACACTCATATTTGGCACTGGGGATTGCAGTAGGTGCCCTGGGCACCTGGGTGAAAAATTTTTTTTTTCAAAGTGGGCGTGGCCTTGCCCTTTAATAAGTTCAATGTTATATCTCCTAAACCACTTAAGCTACAATAACCAGATTCGCTCAGTATAAATATTACAAGAACTCCTACCAATATTGTGAAAATCGGATGAAAACCCCGTTCACTCCCCATATAACGGTACTGTTCAAGCCTAGTAGAAGCGCGATAAATCAATAACTAAATGCGCCAGAGACATTTAATTTTACCACCGAAATGGTATGAGAGAGCTTTATGAGATCTGGTGTGAAAATTGGACGATGGGCGTGAAACCGCCCACTTTTTGGTGAAATCCAATATCTTGAGACCCGACTTACCGATTTCGACAAAATTTGGACATATGGTATTTTTTTGATTTTTTTGTCACGTAGTAAAATCGGACAATAACCACGCCTACTTCCCATAATGTAACGGGATGATGACGGAGAAGTGTGTGCCTGCTTATGACTATAAATTGTTTAAATCCAATAAAAACTGTTTAAGCCATTAGGTACCGAATACTTAGATCCCGGTACCTATAGTCGACTTTTGATCGAAAATGTTGGTCAATGTGTGATATTGTATATAACTGAAATTAAGGGATAATCCTTCTCTTACAATGGTAAGTCTATATGTCAAAAACGAGTTGAATCGGACCAATACTTCCCTTAGCCCCCATACACTTAATATAAAGATGCGTATAAAATGTTCGGTTGCACCCGAACTTAGCACTTTCTTACTTGTTTATTCTTAAAATTCCATAAAATAAATAATCAGTGTGAGTTTACAATGACTGCGCAAAGCTTTTGAATATGCCACATACAAACATACACCAATTTATTAAAAGCTCTCACATGAATTTCTATGAATTGCCGCTCTAAATAATTGCATATTTAAAGCAAATCGCAGCATTAAAATGATTTTGCAATCCACTTTTGTTAGGCTTCATATGTCTATTCAGATAAGAAGCGAAGCTGCAAATGGATTTTCATAAAATATTCAATACTTTTATGTTAGAAGGCTCGTCTGCATTCGTTATGTAAAGAAGAACTGTGTGCGTTTAAGTTTATACATGTGATATGTATGTACATTTAACCAGAAAGAACGCTGTGTATATTATATATTTAAACTTTAAACTTTAAACTTTATTTAGTACGAGTACTGGAGAATATAATATGTATATTTTAAGTCTCTTGTTGGTTAAACACCGTGCAGTAATTGTAATGGTTTACATACAAACATTCCTTCAAATTAACAACAAGCTGCAAAAAACAAATAAATGTGTTAACTTTTTTATAGCACGTAAAATTAATCACGTTGCGTGTGGGAGCTTACAATTGGAGGCTTGATTACGATAGTGTCTACTTTATAATTTCAATAAATTGTATGTTTGTATAGGAAAGAAACTTACTTGCATCTAAATGCCGCACGAATTAGATGTTTTAGGTTTCTCAAATACCGTGAGTTGGTATTTTCATATATTCATATAGAATGTATCACCAAAACATTTGCTAATTTTATCATGTGTTCTGATGAAATAACAAGACCGTATTTTCATAAGAGAGTATGAGAGATCTGATATTCTGATCATTTGTTTGGGATACACTGCGTATACGTAACTTATCAAATGTGTTCGTAGCAGAAATATTTGAAAATGGCAGCAAACTTTGGTTTGAACAGAACCAACTATTAAATAGTTCTTCAGATGTTCGATTCCAGTTTTGTATCAGTTTTTACTCTGGTAGGGCTATTTCTATTAAAACTACACTTAAGTCAGCTGAGAAGTCAGGCTTTATTAGTTTTAACAAAGTAAAATATAAATGGTTAAACCAGTTCCATGTTTTTAATTAGTGTATCGATACCATCCTGTTTGTGATATTTCTACCTCCTTTCTTTTTAAAATGTAGATAAGGAAAAACTATTAATATACGGCCAATATTTATTTATAGGTATGAAGTATATAACTAACAGTAAAGGTACTCCAAAGATACGATTTACTTATAATTCCTAACATTGCTGCTATTTTAGCATTAAATGAAGTTCACCTCCGGCTATAATTAATTATTTAACTGTCTTTGTATAAAGTGGTAAAATAAACAATAAAGCAGAGCCAAAAACAATTGATGAACGATTTCAATTCAAGATAAGAAAGCACTGCTTTGGTTCATTTCGGTTGTTCATATAATCTTTGTGTAATTGTAGCAAGCCATTCATTTGGTGCTACACTTGATGCAGTAGCTTCGGAAGAATATGGATTTTCTATGTGTATTTCACGCGCAATGCTTAAGTTTTGAAAATATTTTTAATATATAGTACTTGAATTTTAAGTGTTCTAGGTGTGTTTAACTATGTTCCTTTTGAATACTTTCTTTAAAACTATCATGTCTCCTAAATATACTACAGGACTTGTATAGATTTGAAAGATAAATTTAAAATTTTTGATATATGGTACATAGATTCCTCTATTAATGCATATGTATGTCGTTTATTCTTCTTATTTGACTTACCTATTTGACGAAACCATTTATTTTTTTCTGGTTTGTGCTTCCTCGAAATTGACATTGCTAAATCACTACTTAGGTCGGATTAATGAGGCACGCATAGACCAGTTATGGGTTTTAGCGGTGTCAGATGGAGTGCCGTTACGTAGTTCAAGAGAAGTAGTATATTGTAAGCGCAGTACAAGTGCGCAAGAGATGCTACATTGTATCCTTGGTGCCTTGCTTATGACATTTTCTGCAAGCATTTAAGTGTGACTCCGAGGTCCTAACATCGACTCGGACCACTATCTTGTTGCAGCTAAGATTCGCACCCGCGTCTGTGCAGCAAAAAACGCACGCCAACAAACACAAGGAAGGTTCGACGTCGAGAAGCTGCAATCAAAACAGACAGCCGAACGATTCTCTGCTCGGCTTGCACTCCTGCTCTCTGAGAGCACTCGTCAACAACTCGGTATAAGGGAACTGTGGGACGGCATTTCAAACTCCTTACGTACAGCTGCAACCGAAACCATTGGTTTTCGCAAAGTGCAAAAGAACAGCTGGTACGACGAGGAGTGCCGTGTCGCAGCGGAGAGAAAACAGGCTGCCTACCTCGCAACGTTACGATCGACCACAACACGTGCGGGATGGGATAGATACCGAGAGTTGAAGAGGGAAGCGAGACGCATTTGCAGACAGAAGAAGAAAGAGGCCGAAATGCGTGAGTACGAAGAGCTTGATAAGCTGGCCGATAGGGGTAATGCTCGAAAATTCTACGAAAAAATGCGGCGGCTTACAGAAGGTTTCAAGACCGGAGCAGGGGTTGTAGAACTCCCAAAGGTGATCTAGTCGCATATGCTCAGAGTATACTTAAATTATGGAGGGAACACTTCTCCAGCCTGCTGAATAGCAATGAACGCACAACATCAGGAGAAGGCGAACCCGATTCCCCAATCGATGACGATAGAGCAGACGTTCCATTGCCCGACCATCAAGAAGTTCGAATAATAATTACGCCTGAAGAACAACAAAGTGGCGGGGGCCAACGGATTGGCGGCCGAGCTATTCACACACGGCGGCGAAGAACTGATAAGGAGCATGCATCAGCTTCTTTGTAAAATATGGTCGGACGAAAGCATGCCCGACGATTGGAATCTAAGTGTGCTCTGCCCCATCCATAAAAAAGGAGACCACACAATCTGCGCCAACTACCGTGGGATTAGCCTCCTCAACATCGCGTACACGGTTCTATTGAGATTAAGCCCACCGTCAACAAACTGATTGGACCTTATCAGTGTGGCTTTAAACCTGGCAAATCAACAAAAGAACAAATATTTACCATACGCCAAATCTTGGAAAAGACCCGTGGAAGGAGAATCGACACACACCACCTCTTCGTCGATTTCAAATCTGCTTTCAACAGCACGAAAAGGAGCTGCCTTTATGCCGCGATGTCTGAATTTGGTATCCCCGCAAAAATAATACGGCTGTGTAAGCTGACGTTGAGCAACACGAAAAGCTCCGTCAGAATTGGGAAGGACCTCTCCGAGCCGTTCGATACCAAACGAGGTTTCAGACAAGGCGATTCCCTATCGTGCGACTTTTTCAACCTGCTTCTGGAGAAAATAGTTCGAGCTGCAGAACTCAACAGAGTAGGTACCATATTCTATAAGAGTGTACAACTGCAGGCGTATGCGTATGCAGCACCCGTGCCGTTAGTTCAGCTTTCTCCAGACTGGACAAGGAAGCAAAAGAAATGGGTCTGGCAGTGAACGAGGGCAAGACGAAATATCTCCTGTCATCAAAAAAACAGTCGTCGCACTCGCGACTTGGCACTCACGTCACTGTTGACAGTCATAACTTTGAAGTTGTAGATAATTTCGTCTATCTTGGAACCAGCGTAAACACCACAACAATATCAGCTTAGAAATCCAACGCAGGATAACTCTTGCCAACAGGTGTTACTTCGGACTAAGTAGGCAATTGAGAAGCAAAGTCCTCTCTCGACAAACAAAAACCAAACTCTATAAGTCACTCATAATTCCCGTCCTGCTATATGGTGCAGAGGCTTGGACGATGTCAACAACAGATGAGTCGACGTTGCGAGTTTTCGAGAGAAAAGTTCTGCGAAAGATTTATGGTCCTTTGCGCGTTGGCCACGGCGAATATCGCATTCGATGGAACGATGAGCTGTACGAGATATACGACGACATTAACATAGTTCAGCGAATTAAAAGACAGCGGCTACGCTGGCTAGGTCATGTTGTCCGGATGGACGAAAACACTCCAGCTCTGAAAGTATTCGACGCAGTACCCGCCGCGGGAAGCAGAGGAAGAGGAAGACCTCCACTCCGTTGGAAGGCCCAAGTGGAGGAGGACCTGGCTTCGTTTGGAATATCCAATTGACGCCACGTAGCATAGAGAAGAAATGACTGGCGCGCTGTTGTTGACTCGGCTATAATCGCGTAAGCGGTGTTGTCTACGCCAATTAAGAAAGAAGAAGCATTTAAGTGTGACACCAAACTGTAACCAGTGTGTATTCCATGTTGCAATGAAGAGTGAGCAGAAATTATATATTTTTTTTTTATCTACAGCTTTGCATATGACCTTTGCAGCTTTGCGGCCTGAAAGATAATTTCTCGCATTTAATATTTCCTAACAATACTCTTGGCCAGATATTCGTAAAGACAATGCATGAGTTAACCAATGTCGGTCACGTTATCGAATGCCAGCCCCACAACACTTTTCGCCATCTCTATTACCTCACTGATATCGATGCCTCTATGACCTGGTACCCAGCTCTCCTCTGCTGCTCTGCTTCTCAAGACACCTCCAACCAATATGCGACACGAGGTTACTGCTGTTGGCTGAATATGTACATACTTGTATATGTTCACACAGGAGTTGTATGCTAATGCCAGAGAGCACTCCAGTTCTCTACCATCCCACCCCTACCAGTATAGAGCGTTATGTTCTGGAAATGGGTCCTATATAGGTAGGTCCCTCACATCGATTAGCTACCACCAAACTACTTTGTAAAAAAAAAATTGAGATCTGTCTTTTCTGCTGGATGTAGCCGCCAGGCTTTGGATCTCTGCTGTTGATATCCTGCATATACAGAATGCAAGTAGTAAAGGTCTAGACACGTCGTAACTGCCCTTATCTATGTTGAGAAGAAGCTCGGAAAAGGCGATCTTATATATGCGGATGTTTAACTGGAATACCCTCAGCTCCTGGTTTTGGACTGTCAGACCGCTGAATGGGTTCTTTCTTCACCTCCTATAGCAGAAGTGAAGTCTTTTATACCGAGATCTTTCTCCATTTCTTATTTTTCTAACGTACTTTTGTTGCCGTTAGGTGAACAAAGCTGTTATACTCTGTAGAAACGTGTTGCAACAGTATAAAAATTATTCGAGTTTAGTTCAAGCAATTCACGCTAAAGTTATACGAAAAGAAAAACAACTAAACTATTTTAACGGTAAACGTTAGCGACCTGTTTATAGCATTTTTTCGAACGAAATATAAAAGCGCAAACGAAGCAACGAAAGTGAAAGCGTTAATAGTGCCAAAGTGCTGAAACGCTTAGACAAAGGCAGATGAGTTCAACGCTTAATCACCGTAAAGAGTGCGATGTGGAGATGGTGGTAACCTCATCAGCTGAACGGTTTTTCCAACAGTTTTTCGCCGTAAATGATATAATGATTCTGATGTTTATGGTATATGAAGTAGGAGGCAATTTGAACACATGAGCAAGCAAATCTTATGTTAAACCGGAGCAGAAGTTGAATAATTGTGAGAAACCCCTGTATCCTTAGCAGTCTAAAACTAAAATAATTACTAATATACGTAGTCATTACATATTTGACTCGTACATAAGTTTTGCAGACGTAAAGTATCTATGTATGTTCTCTTCATTTTCGACGTGGGTGTATATTATTAGAAACTTCTATATGTTTAAATTATATACGACCTACAAAGTGCAAAAAAAAAGAGAATACTTAATATGAAAATGAATATGAAATATTATCTAGAGGTATGGTAGAGGTATTTTTTAAATTGACTTTAACTTTCAATTCACATATTTTGAACTCTTGCAATATGTTGTTGGTATCACCTAAAAATAATGGGTATAGATAAAGGGTTATTAATATTTAAGCAGGGACCGTAACTCTTATGACTTTTATCAAAAAAATCAAAAAATAAGATTTATTTTTTTTTTATCAATAGTAAAAATCAATTCAAAATTTTTGTTTATTTATTTATGCCGTATGTATTACAATATGCTGCATCATTCCAATTTTTATATACTTATGAATATATGCGACTTATCCATTATCAAACGTCCAATAAACCCTTACGTAGATATATTCACGGTAGCAATGCTTTAATTAAAACAGTATTCAGAAGAAGCAAAATTAGGCGTAGTGATAAAGAAGAAACTGACAATTAAAATATAGAAAATTATGAAAATATCATGGAAAATGTATCAGCTATAAAATTCTAAAATTCTTAGCTTAAGTAAAACTTAAAAAGTAATGGTTACTACTGCGAGAGGCTTATACGTTTTGGCTGCCATTCAAGTCAGTGTTAAGAGGTTTTTTCAGGTGTTCAATTTTACCATCATAATCGATTCTAAATGTTCCTCAGATAAATTATATCTCAAATCTCCTAATATCAATCTGAGTGCCGAAAATGACCTTTCTACACTGACTTGAGTGGCAGGTACAGAATGAACAATTAAAGCTAATTTTTGAAGCCATGGATACGCAAATTTTTTGCTCTCCCAATATTCCAATAAATTAGCAGAAGTATCCAAACGTTTTTCTTTATAATTTTCTGTTTCAAAATACGCTTTTCGGAGGCTGGCATTTATTGACGTGGGAATGTCATATTCATCCGAGGACGAATAATTCATCTCCATTGACTTTAAACCGTCAGCTAATAAAGATCGGGAGCTTGCAACGGAGCTTTCATCTATTAGAAATAAGTCTTCTGCAACAGGTGGTGTCCAGCAGGAAAATCGCCGAGTTTCAGTGTTTTGTTTAAATACAATACGAATAAAAAAAAACATTAAAAAAATAACAAACAAAACATTAAAAATATATTATAAATTATTACAAATTATTTTAAATTCATTGTCTTAGCTCTCCACGTTTACTAGCTGGAGCACCATTTTTTTTAAATGATTTTTGGCCGAATTTATTTTCTTATTTGACAACACACGCTTAAATCTGGGGTCTAAAAATAGGGCTGCATATATAGTGTCACATTCAAGCAACTTTGCTTGCCTTTTTTCGATGTGATCCAGAAGTTGTCTGGTCATCTCAGTATTGAAGTCTTTTAGAGTAAAAATAAGCTCTAGCCAATTTTTATAAAAATTCCGAACAATAAATTAGATTTTTGTAGTTTCAGCGTCAGAGTATTTACTGGTTGTAGAGCCTGCATAATTTTTTCTAGTTCCGCCCACTCATGTCTTTGGAGTTGCTCGGATAATGGCAAATTTTCACAGCAAAATTCTTTTAAGTGTAGAAGTCGCTTCAACATATTATAAGTGGAGCTCCAACGTGTTGGCACGTCCAATATTGGTTTGAGGGTTTGGCTACTTTTTATACTACGAGTATGTCTGGAATAGAATGAAAAATTTAACAAGAACACATTTTGTACATGCGAAGTTTAAGGACATAACTTACCGATATGCAGGTGTTCTCAAATATTTTACACAATTCCGTGACTTATTCGCTACATTTGTATTTAAGTTATCTAAAAAGTCTTTAACAGCTAACTGCAATGTGTGGGGAGCACATTTAATAGAAATAATATTTTCGAATCTTACTTTGCACATAATACTTTCGTAATTGTCTTCTATTTCACTGTCACTTTCTTCGTCATCACTATGCAATGATAACAGCTCCAGCGCTTTCACCATATTCCTGCCGTTATCAGTGGTTACTGCATAAACTTGCGCCTTATCTATATTGAAACTTTTCAAAACATTTTCAAATTTTAGTGGTTAAATATTGCGCAGTATGTTTCTGCTTCAATTCAAGCATGGCTAGTGTGAATATTTCGAGTTTATTGGATGTGAATATTTGCACATTTACAACCAAAATAGCCCGATCGTGGCGAGTAGCTGTATCCATTTTTAAGCAAAGTATTTTATTTTTTATTAAATCTCTTATATTATTTTTTAAGTTATCACACTGATCTTTCAAATGGTGTAAAATATTATTATTGAGTTTATTTTTGGAATATGTAGACCATCAAATATTGGGTTTGTTAATGTATTAAATGGCTCACTATCAAAATGTGCAAGGGCACTGATTGTTTAGTTAACAAAGTGATGCAAGAATTAACAACTTCATTCACGAACATTTCAACGGAAAATTTAATTTTTTTTATCGTTTTTGCATGCTTCGCTGCTTTCTATCACTAAAGCTACATCAACCGAATTCGCCTAGGACAAACCCCAGAAGAACCTCTATCGATACTGTGAAAACGTATCGGACCATAATCCTGCTTACTTCCCATATAACGGTACCGTTAAAAAATACTAAAAATGCAAAAAAATCAACAAGTAAGGAAAAGCTAAATTCGGTTCCACCGAAAATTTTATACCCTCCCAACTCGCAAGAATTAAATCCAGAGAAATACCAAGGTGCAAAACGCCAACCAGAGGATCAACATCCAATCAATTATGTATATGTATATTATATATTAACTGAATGCGAAATATGCGGCATAAGGTTTTTTTGAAAAACGAAAATCATGATGTGTAGTATAAGGCTGGTTGGTTAGTATCGATCGATTTTACTTATTTTTGCCCATTAACATGCTACATTCTATTCAAATAATCTCTGTATGTTAGTTATATGGAGTACAGGTCAAGTTTTCTCCCGATGTTACCCAAGATAAGCACAAATATACACTGTTATGCAAAAGACAAGCATGTGGCCGATATACTTGTATACGGTCACCCGGAAATTCGAAAATTTGTGTTAAGTTTATGGGAGGTAAGGGAAGTACGTATATTGATCCGATTTAACCCATTCGTGACATTCGGACATATTGTCATCAGGAAAAGATCATATCTGACACATTGACCTATATTTGCGATAAATAACCAACTATAGATACTGAGGTCCAAAATTTCGGTATCTAGGGGCTTGAACAGTTTTTGTTCGAATTGAAGAATTTTTAATCTTAAGGTGGCATCATTTGATTGTACAAAACTAGAACCAATAAATACAACTTTTCACAAAAAGTGCTCTCAAGGTATTTAATCATGCGTGGACCTCAGTGCTGTTATACAGTTTTTCTTAGAGTGAACCATTTGGAGATATTTGTGTTTATTTTTAGTTGAAAAAAGTTACCTAAATGAGTGACACCCTACAGTGTGTACGAGATATATTGTATTTACGACGTTTTTATATCATCTCAGCAGCAGGTAGCTTTGTATGAACAAAATTCAAAGCTATAGCTCAACAAATTAATCTTACACCGCTCAAATGTTGACAAGCATAATGAATGAGTCAGTAAGGTACAAATGTGGTATGTTAGAATCACATAAAGACTATTAGAATATCATAAACAGGTATGTCTGTAACATTTTTGATGGGCGTTTCGAATTTTTCGGCAATCGCAAAACCTTACCTAATAAGAAGTACTTGGAAGTATCGAGTATCCAATATTTTTAGAAAACGTTTTCGATCATTGTCAATATGTGATTGGCCGGAGCTTCAACTCTCCATCCATTTAAAGTTTGCTAGTTTATTTTAACATACCCTATAAAAAACTTATAATTTTGTTATGGACACAGATTTTTTTAATTATTTCTATAGGAAAATTTGAATACTCTCCGGCACATTTTAAAATGAAGCAATAACCTTGCCATCATTGCATTTTTTCTTTGTACATATTAAATCATAAATCGGATTTTTTGGCTCACTCTAATGCACATACACTCAGTCATGCATACGATAGAAAGGATTAGGCTTTAATACACATGGGGTCCTCACTGACACACACATTCATTAATATTCGGTCGAGCAAATAAATGTTTTGTTACTGATCGCTCAACTTTGTGAGAAAAAAGAATAAATAACACGAACAATTGAAAAGCGTTGACCGCTGGGGATGCTTGGAAATGCTGAACTTGCTTTGTTCGCAGCTATGAGTATAACGGGAACGGCATGTGTGTGTAGGTGAATGCTTGAAAAGTTGCGCTTTTTCAGACTTTCCCCGGCTCAGTTGGTTTGTTTGCTTTTCGTCTGACCAATTCGGTTTTTATTTGTTCGAATTGGTGTTTAAATCATGCGGCTTATTTGCCACCAAACTGACTGGAATATTTATATCCTTCAACAAATATGATTACGCTTTGTTTCTGGTTCAATGTTATCGGTTGTTTTTTGGGAAAGTTTTTATTGAAAGAAATTGCATTCAAATAGTTGATTTACTTTAGTGCTTATTTGGAATATGTTGCTGGATTAAGGTGGTTAGGTAGTCATGCTTGGGGGGATAATATATTTTATAAGTTTAGTAATCTTCCTTAACTGCTTACATATTGTTGAAATTTACATATTTTAGCCCATTTTAATTTTTAAGAAGAATATTTGATTTCACTGGTGAATTTAATAAATATAAAATGTGGATATGGCTGAGTAGTTGATAAAGTTTATTGCTAAAACGTTTCCAAATTTCGAAATTCAGTTGGCGTATGTATAAATTATAAGGTAAAAATTGGCCGAAGATTCTTTATTTTGGTTCTTTGGATCATTTCGAACTAATTCAATGCACTAATTCGATATTATCTATTCATATCAGTTTTGGGTGCATCAGTATAAGTCTTCGATTGATGGTGTAAGTATAATTTTTTCCGGTGAATTTATATCCAATCGACAATTTTTTATTGATATGATATAACTTATCGATTTGTACTCAGGGAATGATAAGAGTGCTGAAATTAAACAAATAAGGAAAAGGTAAAAGGATCAAAAGTGAGGACGGATTTTCAGGTTTTATATTAAAAATGGTGAATATATATTCAATATTTGTTGTTCGACGAAAATATGAATGAATTACAAAGAAATTTTTCATTTTATGTACTTTTATATACTTTTATATGTAATAGACTTAGTTAGTATCTTAACTACATAATGTTTTTTATAAGCTAAGTATTATTATTTCACTAAACTAAAGTATCTCAGGAAATATTCAAACTTAATTTGGTTGAGATATCTTACATGTTGGCCGATATACTCGTACATTTGTGCATAATTTCGTCGCACCATACTAACAGTTAACTTATTTTGGGCATACCTAATAATTAGAACATAAATATACTTTCAAATTCTCTTTTTAGCTTTATTCTATGTAACATTATCAGATACTGAAGCGAAGAGTCCTGCATTTCTTAGGAAATAAGTATATGTGTATGTGCAAATCGGCTAAGTAAGCATTTGACCTCTCCTGAACAAAATAGTGTCCGTATTAATTTTGTCTTTTTTTCGACGAAAAAGATTCGACGAGAGATTCGAGGCAGGCTCGGTGGGCGATTGTGCAGGGAAATCAAAGATATGTTTTCTTCCGACAAACTATTAACACCGAAACATGCACAGATTTAATGGGAAAGAATGCTGATTCAACTTTTTGGAAGCTTATTTATATGACCCACTAAATATCTTATATACAATATTAGTCTTAAAATCCGCGGCAATTATGGAATACGAACAAAAATGACATTGCCGAAGATATTTTACATCGTATTTGCTAAGAATTGAAAAGTGGGCAATTTCGGTTGATACTTCCGGTGGTTTGATATTAATTCCCTCTGCCGTTTATCAAATCACGAAAGATGAACTCATCACGAATGTTCGGATAATTGCTAAATTATCGTAACTAAGATTCCTTGAGTTCACGCGCAATTTTAGCAACCAAAAATAAGATTGAAGATTCAAAGTCAAATTCCGGGAGACTTGCGCTCATATAATTCGATCGATCGTCTTGACTATGAAGACGACCAGTGGAATTTCTAAATTCTTTGGAGAGGCTTGGTATGCCACCGCATCATTTGCGTCTCAAAGTTGGATCTGTCGTTGTTATGTTTAGCAATCTTCATGCCCCGAAACTGTGTAATGGAACCCGAGTGATTTTTGACGCACCTATCGAATACAAGGGGCTCGAATGATTAATTCTCGCATAAGTCGCATAGTCTGTGGCATAAATTTGGAAATGAAATGTTAAATTCAGCTTTATTTTCATATCAAAACACATAATTTCACGCAGGACAACGACTGCTAGTTGACTAGTTTTTTAATAAAAATATTTTATAATTAAATATTTTTAATAATTTAAAAGAATATCTCTCTTTTAAATTGGCCAGCCATCCGTCCCGACCTAAATCCAATTGAAAATCTTTGTGGAATGCTTTCAGCTAAAATTTTTTTAAAATGGTCTTCAATTTAAACCTTTCAGGAACAAAAAGCCACCTTGGTATGCGAGTTTGACAATATAGTAAATCAAGTGGGAATCAAGTGCTTGCATGGAACGGCAGCAATGGTGAGATCTCTGAATAAATTTTTCACGGAACACTATAGCGTATAGCTGCCATGTATAGTGACCGAACAAAACCAAGTTCTTTTAAAGAAATATTTTGTATTTGTGAAGGTGCAACCGAAGTCAAGGCTTTTTTGCTTTTAAATAAAATAAACTGACAGTATTTTAAATTTGGATGTTTAGGAAGTAGGCGTGGTTGTTGTTTAATTTTGTTCATTTTTTATTTAGGAAAATTGTAAATCACATTTAGTTGAAATATTTAAAGAAGGAAAACCATAATATTAAGAGTCAGATAAAGAGTCTGAGAAGTTTGGTTTAGTGTGAGTTTGGGCGATTTGGGTGCTTGCAAGAAGTACTCTTTATTTAATATTCGTTTAAATTCCAACGATTTGACACACATATAAACTTGTTTCACACCCTGGTTTAATATATTCCTTAAAAGTATGATGATACAGAGCCAATTGAAGCGCATGATATTTCCTGCACTTTAACTGAATATTTCAATAGAATTTGGAAGTGATAATTGTAGGCAAGAGGACTGTTTTAAAACCAACTAGATTAAACTTTTTTTGTACAAAAAAAAAACGGAGCAACAGCCGATGATGTCAAATGGTTATTTTAAGTTTTTCTATACTAAACTTAGGTACTCACATGCTACATATTTCAAACTATAAAAGACACTTTGGAATACCACATTAAATATCCCATAACTAATATACGTAACATGTCATAAAAATAGTATATTGCCATAAACACCGCTATAAAAAGCACACTCTCTGTGTAAATCTTTTAGCTTTTTAAAAGCTTTTTTATTATCAATCAATTTGTTGGCCAATAGCATAAATAAGGTACTTAATGTGGAAATGCAACAGGACACCTGCGATAGAGCGAGATGCACCGTAAACAAAGAAAATTTACCACTGCGCATGGTTGCTCTTCACTACGGACGGAGAGTGTATGTAGAATGCCGTGAGAGTACCTGTACACAGTTAAAACATGTGACATCTTCTGTCGCATCGTTAGAAAGAGACAGACCGTAAACAAAGACAGCTGCTTGCGGCTACAGCGGGCCGCCGGAGCTTCGACGCACTGAAAAAGGCCTATAATATACTTACGAGTATAAGGCGCCAGTAGCTACGCTATGCCCAGATGTCGTCGTACGCGTGCTAATGCAGCTGTCTAATGATCCACCTTCTGACACTGCGCTCTTTTTGTGTTCTTCCGGTTCACAATGTCGACGCTACAGCTGCCCTTTTCACGGTGAGTGGGTCAGGTGCTATTTAGCCGTATAATTTTTGCGCGTGACTGCTAGCGTTCCGTGTATGAAGACATGAAGAGAAATTATATAAAAGAGAATTTGTCGAAACTAATTGCTCGGACTTAGGTAACACACAAAAAGCTGCAGGCAAGCGAATGGGATAGTGGGGAAATCGACACTTACAGAAAATGCCAATGAATAGCGATGACGTAGACGAATTAGACTGGGTATATATGTACATATATAAATATATGTATATATGATTACTCACTTGTAATAAAATCGAAATTGTTGAATAATTTTGTTGTGAAAATATTTTCATACTAAAATCTGATTAATGTTAATTCCTAAGAAAAATAGGCAATTTCATTTTCTTTAAGTGAATTCCCAGCATAAAGAGTTCAATACATACATATGTATGTATACTGAGCTGACTCTTGTCTGATTTGAAATGTTGACCGTGAACTTGTGTTCGCCAACTAAATTTTATTTGCCTGCCTTTTACGTATGTAGTTTAAAAGTATGAATGGAAAATAATGCCCTGTACCCATGTACACAAATATATGTATGTATATCCAAGTATCACATTGTATTGAGTTGAGTGTCGCCTTATTATCCGCCACTGTAACGTTCATTGATATCGCAATTTGAACTTGAGACTAAATTGAGCGCGAGCTGTGCGCTTTGGGGGTGGTGTGCCCCAGATAATATCATTCACAACCTATTTACAACTATTCGCCTACACACGTATGCATATTTATATGAAAATTAGACTTTAATAAATTTGGGAAGGAAGTCGAATGAGTAGGTTGTGAATCTGTATGTGAATGAAATGTATTTGTAGGCCTTCGCTACTGGAATGGGTAACGGTTTAATTTTGTTTACTTGTGTACAGCGAAGTGTTTTTGGTGTGGTGGATAAAGTCGCACAGTTGACAAGCACTCTCATGTTACATACAAACAAGCACGTGCTGTAATTGCTTTAAACAATGAAATTAAAGGAAATTACCGTAAATTGTAAGCAATTTTGTTCTTACAAAATTAAAAGTTGTTTATGCAAATGAAGTTTTGACTTTGGCTGGAATCTTGAGTTATAACCTATTCTCTGTTGTTGTAGGGTACATACAAATATTTGTAATAGGAGACTATCTCGCACACTTTCGTCAAAAAAAACAATATCTCTTAGTTTTGCAATCACTTTAGACCGATTAACCAAAGTTCTAACAATTTGAGCAGTTAACTATGATAGAAAACTACATATCAAATAAAACCATTACCACGCCATACCCTATATATTACAAGTAGCTGTTTCCCTTATTTCACAATTATGTGAGTAAAGTCAGTCAAAGTTTAGTACTGGTAAAAGGTTCCCAAAGGAGTACAAGGGCGAATGAAAGCGGTCCTTGTTTTGCAGCGTATTTTATTAGGCGTAATATAGTATATTTTATAAAGTAATTTTACAAATTCACTGATAAACATGATTTGGATTCCAATGCATGCATTTTGTGGTGGGCCCAGAAGGATATGTATGGACCGTTCCTTCTTTTTTCTCTAAATATCATGTTCCGAATTTGATGCAGTGATTACTCGAAGATAATGGGTCCGATTGCTGTCAAATTCCCTATTCCTTTTGCATGTTCTGTATATAGTTCTCCATAGAATGACCCATCACTTTCTTGTTTTGATCAAACATAGAGTTTTGACAGCATAAAAATTACCCAAATTATTAATAAAACTAAATTTGTATTGTTTTTATTAAAATAATACCATCATTTTGTAAATTTTTAATCGTTTTCGACCGTAGGTCATTGTACGAACATGTTCTTTTGACAGATAATCTTATTTTTAAAGGCCGGAATAACTGCAGAAGTCGAAGATATTTTTATATTAAGTTGTATTTTATGTAAGAGAACGGTTCTTAATGATTATTACATTTTTCTAGACGGCTACTGTAAAAATTTTCTATGAAACGGTCTTGTAGTTTAACCCTGGGATTCAAAACATCAAACGACAACATAATTCCAAAACGGTAACAGGACTCTACTGTGCAGAATTATTGGCACGCTATGGAATTCAGAAAAACGGACCGTAGTCACTTGCTGGGCTGACATTAGAGTCGAATGCAGAGATTATCATCTGCGTTAGCTGTGGAAATATTTTATATTCGTTATTTTAAATATAAATAATTATTTAAAGCGAATGCGTGTTTACTTTTACCAAAACAATCGGGATAAAATCGAAAGAGTTACATGAATAGACTTAAACTTTTAACAATCCAGAATTATAGAAACCTTAAAAGGTCAGTAAATTTTATTGCATCAACCTACTTACGAAACACACGTAACAACTAAGCTAACAATGGTTGCATTCGCCAAGTTGCGTGTCACAGTTTTGAAAAATTGTCACCTTGGCATTTCCGAGCAATCAGTGTACAAGAGTGCCATGCCGTTGACGTGACCAGCTGGTAGAAAATTTTGCAACACTTACAACACTTAGTTCCCCTTTTTTTCTTCTCTCAATACACTATACATATGTATAAACAAACGAAATCTTTTTGGTCACGCAAGCTTTCGGCCCCTCGCACTTCAAATTTCTCAGCACAATTCGCCATTCCACTGGCATTTGTTTTTCTTACAGCTGAATAATTAAGTTTGCGGTACACAAGTAGAAATGAATTATAGAAATTATATTTTGCTTAAGTTTGCCGGCATTTGTAATTCGCAAATTGAAATTTTGGCAAACTTTCCGTTTCGGATTCAGAAAGATTGATAGCTAATGAGAAATTGGAAATAGCGCTCGCTGAGTGCCAAACGCATAAGATGAATACGAGTATAAGAATAAAGCGCACATACAGAAAGCAATTTATATGGATATGTATGTATGCATATGAATGTGCTCACTTGAGGAATATTTTTGACGAATTTGTAATTATTCTGCTGCTGAGGGGCTGCTATGAAGAATTATGTCCGTACCGGCTTTGAAATCCAACTTAATTTGAAAACACCCAAAAAGAGCTTATGAGAATGTAATTAAAACAAAAACTTTAAATTCGGATGCATAGAAGTTATAATGCCAAAAATACAAAAATACATACAACAACTTCCTTTTTATAGTTCAGTTACTTTGGCTTATGTTTAGTTACATTCTTCAGTGGTTCGATAAGAATTTCACGCAGATTCTACCTTTGCCTTGAACAACAATATAAGTATATGTACATATGTAACAGTTACCTTACAAGACCTTGGCAAACTTAATATACCTGTTCATTATAAGCTCTAAAATATCTACACATTTAATGAACTGTGAAATTAAATGACAATCGACTGGAACGAACTACTACAAGAAAATTTGTTCGATTACGCCTTTGTCCTGTTGTCAAAACTAATTCGTAAAATAATTTATTAATAATATGAAATAAAAATAAAAGTAACAAAAATATGCGAAGTGTTATATTATTAGATTACCATCGGTAATGGAAAAATTATTTTGCATACAGCTTATACATTGTGACAAAAAAGCACCCGGAAATTGTAATTAAATTCCCCGGCAAATGATATTTAAAAAATATATTTTTTTTTCTAAGTTGACTAAGTGACTATGATATATTGGGTTGTCAAAAAAGTCTTGCGGTATTTTCGCTAGTTGGCGCTGAAAGCGCGTAGTTCTAGTTTTATTCGTCGCATCGGGTCATGCTATACCTTTTTGGAAAGCTCATTTCACGCGTTAATACGTGTTTGATTGATTGTCTTTTCTTTTAAGTCTTAAGTTCTTTTTCGTTCGTGAGTTATAGCGTCGCAAACATGGAGCAAAATAAAGAGAAAATACGGCATATTTTACAGTACTACTACGATAAATACAAAAATGCATCTCAAGCCGCCAATAAAATTTGTGCAGTTTATAGACCCGATACAGTTCCCATTTCCACCGCACAATGATAGTTTCAACGTTTTCGTTCTGGTATAGAGGTGGTCGAAGATGCGCCACGCTCCGGAAGGTCGAAAGAGACCGGCATAGTAGTCATCAAACCGTTATAAACCATTTGAAGAAGCTTGGAGTCACTAAGAAGTTCGATGTATGGGTTCCACACGAATTGATTCAATAAAAATACTTTTTTGACAACCCAATATATGAACGCGATCTGTGATTCAGCCTTTTTAAGTCAGCTGCTTAAGTCAGCAGACCATTATTAGAAGAACCTTGTGCAAGGTTTTATTTCGATAACTTTATTGTTGTTTGATTTATAGAGGACTACGCTACGCTTCACTGTGGCTGATACATAGATGGTACTACTAATACCATCTAACGGGTGATTTTTTTGAGGTTAGGATTTTCATGCATTAGTATTTGACAGATCACGTGGGATTTCAGACATGGTGTCAAAGAGAAAGATGCTCAGTATGCTTTGACATTTCATCATGAATAGACTTACTAACGAGCAACGCTTGCAAATCATTGAATTTTATTACCAAAATCAGTGTTCGGTTCGAAATGTGTTTATCGACAAATTTTGTTCAGCGATGAGGCTCATTTCTGGTTGAATGGCTACGTAAATAAGCAAAATTGCCGCATTTGGGGTGAAGAGCAACCAGAAGCCGTTCAAGAACTGCCCATGCATCCCGAAAAATGCACTGTTTGGTGTGGTTTGTACGCTGGTGGAATCATTGGACCGTATTTTTTCAAAGATGCTGTTGGACGCAACGTTACGGTGAATGGCGATCGCTATCGTTCGATGCTAACAAACTTTTTGTTGCCAAAAATGGAAGAACTGAACTTGGTTGACATGTGGTTTCAACAAGATGGCGCTACATGCCACACAGCTCGCGATTCTATGGCCATTTTGAGGGAAAACTTCGGACAACAATTCATCTCAAGAAATGGACCCGTAAGTTGGCCACCAAGATCATGCGATTTAACGCCTTTAGACTATTTTTTGTGGGGCTACGTCAAGTCTAAAGTCTACAGAAATAAGCCAGCAACTATTCCAGCTTTGGAAGACAACATTTCCGAAGAAATTCGGGCTATTCCGGCCGAAATGCTCGAAAAAGTTGCCCAAAATTGAACTTTCCGAATGGACCACCTAAGACGCAGCCGCGGTCAACATTTAAATGAAATTATCTTCAAAAAGTAAATGTCATGAACCAATCTAACGTTTCAAATAAAGAACCGATGAGATTTTGCAAATTTTATGCGTTTTTTTTTTTTAAAAAGTTATCAAGCTCTTAAAAAATCACCCTTTATATGATTTCTAGCCAGCACCTATGTACCTTTAAAAGATACGTATACAAATTTGGCAACTGAGGAACTATTGGTTAATTAGATATAGCATTTTGGGTGAAGTAGCTTGTGTTACTTTACACAAAAGTTTACAAAAAATGGATCAAAAAGCATTTCGTGTGTTAAGTGGGTGCCGCGTAAGTTCAAAATAAAAAAAAAAACGAATTTGTGATTGTGAGGAGAGTTTGAGTGCTAAAACCGAATTTTTGCGTCGGTATGTGACAATAGAAACCTGGGCCCTATTCCACAAAACAACTTATCAACTTTTCACTTTGTACTTTGCAAATTTTTCGTCAATTTTCAAAGCTTTCTGTTCCACAGAACTATGAAATTTGATAAGTGATAAGTTGAAATTGATAAGTGTAATTTGCAAAGTCTTTGCAATTTTTATGTTCTCTTTGCAATTTCTGTTCCACGTACGTTCTCTTTTGCAAAGTGCAAAGCTTATATTGAAAAGTGTAATTCGCAAAGACTTTGCATATAATTATGCTGTTCCGTTCCACAAAGACTGTAAACTCTATTTTTGCAAAGCAAAATTTGATAAGTTTGTCAAAAATTTGCTAGGTAAATGATCGCTTTGCAAATTCATATTATCATAACTAGTCAAGCTTTCAAAATGTTAAGACATGAGTTTTTGTTCGACAATAGTGAAGACGCGGTTAAAGCTAGAAATTATAGAGACCGAATTAATTTTTCGGGACTACAAAATTTCAATTTTAAAGAGTGCTTCCGTTTAAATCGAATCCAGGTGGATTTTCTTTTAAATAATGTTGGACAAAAATTAGAGCACAATACACAGCGCAGTCATGCTTTGTCGGCTGAAAATCAACTGCTACTGTGCCTGCATTGGCTCGGAAATGGTTGCCAGTACCATGGAGTTGCAGCCTTGCATGGTGTTGCAAAATCCACAGTTTGCAGAACCATCCATAGAGTTGTCGACATTATAATAGACGTTTCATTTCAAAAAACAGTGCGATGGCCCGATGATGTCAGTGGTATTGCTGAAAAGTTTTTTCTGATGGGTGGATTCCCTTCTGTGTGTGGTTGCGTTGATGGCACAATCATTAAAATTGATGCGCCTCCATTACACGAGGAAGGATATGTTGACCGGCATGGAAACCACTCATTGAATATGATGATGATATGTGGGCCAGACTACACATTTTACAGTGTAAATGCAAGTTGGCCGGGCAGCGTTCATGACTCAAGGGTCCTACGGAATTCGGCTGTAAGTCAAAAATTTGACAATGGATGGAGACCATTTGCGGATGCTGTTGTTTTGGGTGATAGTGGTTATGGATTGAAAAACTGGTTGATCCCACCATTACGCCGAAATCCCAATAATCCTGCTGAAGAAGTTTTCAATCGTTGCCACAAAAAAACACGCCGCATAATTGAAAATAGTTTTGGCATTCTTAAAGAAAGATTCCCGTGTCTAAATTATTTGCGACTGAGGCCTGAGTTTGCAGGAAAGACAGTCATAGTTTGTGCCATCTTACACAATATTGCCTGTAGCATCGGAAGAAGTAGTGAAAATATGCAGCCCACTGAAGACACTGACAATGAAAGCGAGGAATTGGATGAAAATGCTGAAGAAGAAAATGATGCCCTTAATAATATAGATCAAGAGAGTGGAATGGAAAGGGTTACTTCCCTGCTACAATACTTTACCTAATGCCAACTATTATAGTATTGTTTTAAAATAAAAGTAGTGTTTTGGTCATGACTTTTTTTCCACTGCAAAAGCGTTGTATCTTATTGGGTTTAAGATTAAGGTCTCAGAGAATAAATAATAAAGGAAGTATTTTTGTATTTATACATAATTTTATTAATTTCAGAGTTTTTTGTTTTTATCACAAATTATTTCAAAATAAAATGTTTAGAAATTAAATATACACAAATGAAAAATTGGCCTTTGGTAATCAAACCTCCTCAAATAACACACGCGATATATTTTCTGTTTCTGCCGTTGCAATTCCCAGTGTGATAGCAGAGGGTGGAAGTAGGAGCTCCCTCTCCAGTTTTAGGCATTGAAGTTTCCGGTAGTAAACCTCAACCTCAAGGAGCTCCAGCCGGCATTTTTTCTCTCTATCCAAAGTTTCACTTGGAAACTTGGTAGAGCGCTTCCTCTTTCTTGGGTTTAGAGGTGGATTGGCAATAGTTTCTTCTGAAATAGATATTCTGGAATCATTCTCAGCTGACGGTAGATTTTCTGAGTTGCCATAACTTTCTGGCAAATTCAAACCATCTACCACAGCTGAGTCTGATTCCAGAATATCGAGGATGGCCAAGTCAGCTTCATCCATTACTTTGTCCTTCCCACCTCCGGATCCAGTATTTCGGGCGTTATCCCTTTTACTCTGCAAATTAAGAAAATTAAATTTACAAAAATACAAAAAGTTTCTCGTTAAAAACCGGAAGCTCGATTTTAATTTTAAAGCCATGGTTTCTTGGGCAAATTTTCTTAGAACTCATCGTAGCTTGCGATTTTGATAACCGCTTCGTCGAAAAAAAAAATTGACCCACTCTAGTACACATAGCAATTAGTAATATTTTGGTTAAACCGGTTGTTATCACCAAGAGTTGTTGATTGAGTGCACTGTTAACTCACAACAACAATGTCTATGATGACGTTTTGTTTTGTTGTTGTCAACAACATGCTTGTTAGTTATTAGCAATGCACAATATAATAATTCCAACAACAACAAATGATACAAACATAGTTATTTGATATGTGTAGGCAATAAATTGTTGTACTTACCATTGTCCGGCTCTTCCAGAGCCCAAACAAACTGTCCCTTGCATAGGTCCATGTTTTTTGTGCTGACGCCAGTTGTAGGGATTGGGCTTTTTTTAACACATCCTCCCATGCTGCCTGTTTATCTAATTTGCTAACCTTCACAAAGAAATATATACTTAAATATGCTTGAAATTTACAATTATATATTTAAAAAATACTTACTCTGTTGTTTTTAAAACTAGCAAATAAAATGCTTTTTTTTCTTTTATTACATTTAAAACAGCAAGTTTTTTTTCAATTTGTATTTTGCGGCTCATTTTAACAACACATATAAAGCAATAATTAGGCTGTTCACGATAAGGTGGTTATCGGGTTATGTGATTAAGTAAACAACAACAAAATGCGGTATGACAAAACCCTTGTTTATAGATTATGTGGTTGTTTGCTTATTTCCAGTGTTAGAAAGTCGTTGAAATTTTACTAAATGGCAGCACAAAAAATAAATAAAACTAAGCGAATGGCATTTCCATTTAGATTTTCTTATTGGAAAATCTGCTATTAACAGTTGTTTTTTGTTTACAATCAGCAAATTATGCAAGATATCTGTAAATTTTATACAAAGAATTTTTGAACCCTTAAAATTCGGATTATTTAATAAGCACATACCTTCACTAAAGTGAAAAACAATGAACAGCTGTTTGTGTAAAAATAAGCAAATAACCATACAACATAGGGTGCTCACGAAGCATAGAGGTTATTTTTAATTTAATAACCACATAACCCGATAACCACCTTACCGTGAACAGCCTAAATGCAAAGTGAAAAGTGATGAGACAGAAATGCAAAGTTGATAAAACGCTTTGTGGAACACTTTGCACACTCACTTTGCAAGAGAGTGCAAAGACTTTGCCAATAAAGCGCAAAGACTTTGCACTGAGCGGAAAGAGCGTAAAGTCTTTGCCAAAATATGCTCAATGCAAAGTGAGATTCGCAAAGAATATTGTGGAACAGAAACGCTTTTCACTTTGCAGTACAATATCAATTGATAAGTGCAAAGTGAAAAGTTGATAAGTTGTTTTGTGGAATAGGGCCCTGGCTTCATCATTTCACACTGGAGTCCAGCTAGTGGACTGTATGCACATTATGCACCAATCCTCAAGCGTGGAATGGTGAAAAGGTCGGCTGGCAAAGTTATGGCATCTTTCTTTTGGGATGCACGTGGTATAATATTCATCGACTGATTTCTGCGTCAATTATAATCCAATTACAGTTCACTGCTCTGTGCAAAGCTTGAAAAATATATCTTAAATTATAATAGACCATTTTATCAATACTGTAGTTATTCCGCTATTTTTTATGTTAGATTAAATTGATCGACCTTTTCATTTTGAACAAGATCTTAATAGAAAATTCGAATCCATAAACTATGGTTTATTTAATATAATATGTAATTTAAAAATTAACCTTGGAATAGAATACAATTTATATTTTAAAACTACTATCATACAATTATTTATCGTAACTGACTTATAATTACTAATACATTGTCGCGCTGAAAAACACGTTTCTATTAAGTATTGTTATTTTCCTCCGATAATAAACGCGTCCGATCGCTGCTAAATTCAAAGTGGTATAGAGAGAACCGTGGTCTCCGAAGCACTCTTTATAGGGACGCTCCCGTCACCCAAACGCTACGTTCCGCAATTTTTAAATGGGTAATAAAGGGTGATTTTTTAAGAGCTTGATAACTTTTTTTAAAAAAAAAACGCATAAAATTTGCAAAATCTCATCGGTTCTTTATTTGAAACGTTAGATTGGTTCATGACATTTACTTTTTGAAGATAATTTCATTTAAATGTTGACCGCGGCTGCGTCTTAGGTGGTCCATTCGGAAAGTCCAATTTTGGGCAACTTTTTCGAGCATTTCGGCCGGAATAGCCCGAATTTCTTCGGAAATGTTGTCTTCCAAAGCTGGAATAGTTGCTGGCTTATTTCTGTAGACTTTAGACTTGACGTAGCCCCACAAAAAATAGTCTAAAGGCGTTAAATCGCATGATCTTGGTGGCCAACTTACGGGTCCATTTCTTGAGGTGAATTGTTGTCCGAAGTTTTCCCTCAAAATGGCCATAGAATCGCGAGCTGTGTGGCATGTAGCGCCATCTTGTTGAAACCACATGTCAACCAAGTTCAGTTCTTCCATTTTTGGCAACAAAAAGTTTGTTAGCATCGAACGATAGCGATCGCCATTCACCGTAACGTTGCGTCCAACAGCATCTTTGAAAAAATACGGTCCAATGATTCCACCAGCGTACAAACCACACCAAACAGTGCATTTTTCGGGATGCATGGGCAGTTCTTGAACGGCTTCTGGTTGCTCTTCACCCCAAATGCGGCAATTTTGCTTATTTACGTAGCCATTCAACCAGAAATGAGCCTCATCGCTGAACAAAATTTGTCGATAAAAAAGCGGATTTTCTGCCAACTTTTCTAGGGCCCATTCATTGAAAATTCGACGTTGTGGCAGATCGTTCGGCTTCAGTTCTTGCACGAGCTGTATTTTATACGGTTTTACACCAAGATCTTTGCGTAAAATCTTCCATGTGGTCGAATAACACAAACCCAATTGCTGCGAACGGCGACGAATCGACATTTCACGGTCTTCAGCCACACTCTCAGAAACAGACGCAATATTCTCTTCTGTACGCACTGTACGCATTCGTGTGGTTGGTTTAATGTCCAATAAAGTAAACTGAGTGCGAAACTTGGTCACAATCGCATTAATTGTTTGCTCACTTGGTCGATTATGTAGACCATAAATCGGACGTAAAGCGCGAAACACATTTCGAACCGAACACTGATTTTGGTAATAAAATTCAATGATTTGCAAGCGTTGCTCGTTAGTAAGTCTATTCATGATGAAATGTCAAAGCATACTGAGCATCTTTCTCTTTGACACCATGTCTGAAATCCCACGTGATCTGTCAAATACTAATGCATGAAAATCCTAACCTCAAAAAAATCACCCGTTACTTCATATGTCAGCTGACCCTAGAAAAAGGCGAATCAAATGTAATATTTAAATTATATAACAAGGCCTTTATGTAACACTGTTAAGTAACGTTATCAATTGAAAACACTACAAAGAGCATGACTTAGATGTGTCTAGGGCGACGCAAAAATAAATCACAGACAATGCATGCAGTTACCGGATAACATTAGTCTACAAAAGGAATCCTCTTTAAACTTCCATGCATTAGTTCAACATATGTAGTGCTTTAAGCAAAGAATTAAACATGCAAATAAAAAAAAAATATATTGTCGTAATAGAAAAAATTGACATCAAAAACTTCGTATTTATGGGATAATTTTTTGAAGGAGGATTACGTGGCTGAGCAGTGTAATGTTCGTATATACAACCTGTTTACAAATTTGATAGCATTAGCATATGGTACGTCTTGTCTATGTATTTGTTAATTGAAATGACACATATAACTAATATGAGCATTCAAAAAATATATTGTATTACACATATAAACGTAACATAAGTGAGCATAAGGGAAAATATTAAGCGTCAACCTATCGTAACGCTTAAATAACAGATACCCATCAGGAATGCAACAACTAATGTCGGAATATTCAACAACTTCTTCATATTGTCATTGTCATTCTGCTATGACCGTTAAAGCCAAGACCGTTAAACGATTTAAATTAATTGAATAATGTAAAATATAATTTTTTATTGTTTTCTTATATATATAATTTTTTTATTTAACTATATGGATTTAACTACATACAAAACATAATTTATTTTACTGTATTATTCTATATGTTATAGGCAATTTTAGACTACTTAATTTTCATAATTTCTTTAATCCAATTATGAAAAAACACAAATACAATTATAAGTTAATTTATTCGCCAATTATTCCTGCAGTGCCTTGCTTTGAAGCGAATTACACATGTCGATTATATGGTATTTGCGGTGGCAGACACCATGGCGTATGCGTAATTACGATTTCACAGATGCACTTGTAAATATGTAAATACATAAATTACTGAGCGCGCGTGTGCCTTTCGCTAAATGTAAATAAGTAACACAAATATGAGCAGGCAATTTTCCTATTAGCGTTTATGTCACACTCAACGCAAGTACTAGAACACAATAGACCCAAAACAAATACTAATGGGATATGATTTGTACAAGCAAAACAAATGAGAAAACATGCAATTTGTATGTGGAAAGAAGGTATTACATAAAACTTGCGGGGTATGCATGAGTAACGGTGGAAGGGAAGTGAGAAAGAACATGAAACAGAACCTAAATTTAAATTTCATGACATGACTTTTATGTCGATATATCTGAACAAATGTGCGATCGGTCATGTCATGAATATGGTTTGTTACGGTTACGGTGGACAGTTTGAGGCCGATCTTATAAATCAATTTATAGCGTAGAGCATTGATTGTAATCCACTTGAAATATGCACATTTATATGTTTTTGTTGTATTTTAAGCAAGAGCTCAAGATTGAGAATCGTAAAACGGGTCTACAATTTAGTAGCACTGAAGATAGCGGTATCCAAATATGCTTTTGTATCGAACTCAATTCACTACTTTTGTTATTGCTTTTTCATGTACATGTTTTCGCAAGAGAGCATTAGGCAATGCTATCGGACAGAGAAATTGCAAATCGAATACAGATATTTTCATTTATTGTTGGCTTTACGGGCTAAAATATATGAGATTTCTAATATCTTAGGGATTGGATCTTCTAAAAAATACCACATATTTTTCTCCTTCCTGCTTTTATTAGAAATCAATATAAATATATGTAAGTGATGGAAACAAGTGGTATATAACAATGATAATATTGGCTCTCAGATCATTTCTCAGAATTGAGAAAAAGTTCACTCAAGTTTATAGCAAATATGTAGGTACAAAGAAAGAAAAATAAAAAAAATAAATTTAAATGGTAAACTCGCTAGGTTGCGTTGGGTTAAAAAATTGTATTAATAACACGAGATTGCTTGTGGTATAGCTTTGGTCTTTCTAGAATGGTTAAATTTATAAGCACTTTTAGGTGTGGAAAAGATTGAATTTTGCGAAACATTTTTAAATAAAATACCATTTGCCCAAATGTATATGTAATCTTAAATATGTATGTATGTACATAAATACATATACACACATTCATAATTAAGTAAAGAAAAAGATGATAAATGCTAAAGACGATAAAAACAAAAGCTTAAAATTAACGTAACAGCGAAGAAAATTCACCGAAGAAAAAGAGTGTCACTGTTACATGTGCTCCTATACACATATACCATACATACGAAGACATATTGGCCATAGGTTTGACATCAGAATGTTGCGGCGTAATATTCATATACCTAATGTATTTGTTTATTTGTCAAACGCTGAACTTAATTAAGAATCAAACGACTAAATAATAGCGGTAAATTCAGTCATTGACAGACAAAATGTAAGTGAAAAAAGTTGAAAAATAAGACAGATCGATGTTGCCACATTTGCCAAAAGAAATTTCAAAAGCAGTCTATATCTTTTTTGGCTCAAAGAAGTTGCGGTAAATTAAAAAAAAAATGTTGCACGTACGCTTATGCTAAATATATAGTTATGTATGTATGCGGAGATATGTGTTTGTGTTTTGGCGCAATTGTTAGCTTATTATTTTTTCTCTACTCGCGCGTCATTAATGAGCTTAAAATTATACAAGTATTAACATATTGGCTGTGATGATGTCGTGAGCCCTTTGCTTTGGTAATTTGCCAACAACAATGGTGGAATAAAAGCACCCAGTCGAAAATGAACTAGTAAAATGAAGTGAGGACCAAAACAATAGCAGCTAAGGTTGTAGTGACTATCATATCAGAGGTTGGCACTGCAGATTTAAGTGGTTACATGGGTTTCCTCGGGTAAAAAACAGTATTTTTTCAACAAATTTTTTCTCACATAAAAATTAAATATGGAATTTTTTTTGTTACAAAAATACACTATTAACAAAGAAATTCTGACTTTTGGATATATTTACTTATTTTAAATTCGGCCTTTGCGACCTAATTTTCAGTGAGCCCTCGGAAAAGAGATGCGCCCGTGTTGACAGGATAAAACACGTGTTTTAGTTAATACCTTAACTTAGAACTTGGACGGAGGAAAAAAAACTGAAAATTGGATTTTTGACTGAAATTTTTGCAAAAAAATTAAAATTTCAGTGAAAATTTCGTGACAGTTTTGTTCATATAATTGTAACCGGAAAAAATCCTTCATCCAAGTCTTTAAGTATCGTATCCTAAAGACCTGTGCAAAATTTCATGAGGATCAGTTGAGTAGTTCTTGAAAAATCTTGCCAACCGACTTCAAAAACACGGTTTCGAGAAAAACTCGTTTAAAGGCGACACACTTAGCCTAGCTAGCCTCGAGCGCACAAGTTTCCAAGGTTGAATCTTCGAAATTATTACTAGGATCAGCTCCTATGTTTTGGAGGTGTTGTAGACAATAAAAAAATCGAGTTTTCGAAACCCGCAAACTCATGTAACCCCTTAAGCAATGAGACTTTAAAAATTTATCAAAAAAATGGTTACAACAAATCTGAGTCATTTGCGAAGATACTGTCAAAGTATTCGTTTTTAATTTTAGCAATAAAAGTCCATGCTTAAATTCTTCAGCTTTTCAGAAGGGATTAACTATATAAGCTTGTCTAAAAATTTAGCCGTTGTTTTGTACTTAATATACGTATTAGCAGTAGGGTTATTATATATATACATTATTTAATATATTTTTGAAAAATTTGAAGACTTGAATATCACTGAAAGGTTTTGAAAATCATCATTTTATATAACAAATATTTGTTATATTCCCTGCAGAGACTTTTCTGCTAGTCCTTATTTACGAGGGTGGTTCGGTAATTATTTAGTCCATTGTACTCAAATTTCTACACGGCGAGTGGCGGTTTGAAGTGTGGAAGCAAAAAAACAGTCATACGAAGGAAGATATGGAGAACACGGTGGAAAGAAGTAGCCTGTTCATCCAATTCCACTAGGTGACGAAGGTGGCGTGAGTCGATGTATCGCTTTAGTGGAAGAACACAAGTTTTTTTGCCATCTCTTATCCGAACTTAATGTGAACTTTGCGGCTTCTGGAGGCTTCTACTGGCACAGTCAATTGGCGTTCTATTAATACGAGATTGAGGACTTATGCCATGTTGTCTTTAGTGGTAACCATTTTGAGGATAGCTAGGTAAGGCCCATCAAAAAACGAGGAAATACTACAATGAAACTTGTTAAATTAACTTTGGATTGTCAGTACAATATCAAAATGACGCACAATGTCAAAACTATATGCCGGACGAGTCGACTGCAATTTAGACAGTAGTCATTTATGGCAATATACTTGCGATAATATATTTCTGTTTTGATAATGGTCCAATCGGGTGGTGAGGCCAAGTCATTATCGGACGACCCTCGTATACATTCACACATACATATATTTTTGTGTGTAATAGCAGTACGTGTACACGTGTGACTGTATTCGCCTTGTTTGAGAATTTGTGCTAAATTTAATTTAATACTCATTTTAAATATTGTCGGCAGCGGCCAATTGCACCCTTTGCTAGCATCAACCCCCAGACATTTCACTCTACTACAGAGAGGATCGCAGTGCATTCGCACATTCATACATTTCTTCATATATTCAAGTACATATTTTGTGTTCTCCATCTGCAAAAATTACGACCACAACTTAACCTCAACGGCTTAGCGTCATGCCCACCGCTTCGACCACAAAAGCGAGCAGTTCGGTCAGTCAGCCAAACAAATTTCCGTTGGATTCGCTTGCAGTTACACTTCAGCGCGATTTGGTGACAGTCGTTATCGTCGTCGTCGTCGTAGTTCGTTAAACGCATCTATTTGCTTACAGCTCAGCCAATTTGCTAGGCACTTTCTTGCTCCGATCCGTTGTTACAAAACACGCAGCGTTAATTTTACTACACGCAGCCCCAAAGCAACGCCAATTTTCGCATTTGATTGGCGCGTAATTTCTCACCGTTTGTTTGTTTTGATAACTTGTGCGTGGAAATAAATTTCTGAGCAACCTAGACACATACACACGCAAGCACGTCCCGTTGTAATAAGTGGAAAATTAACTTCCTTATATTGCGTGTGATTCGATCGGTGGTCGAGAGTTTTTTTATTCTTGAAACAGTGGAGCAAAGCGCTTACTTTAAAGCGAAAAGTCGTGTGACGCGCATCATATAGACGCAGGCAACCTTAGCGTATGTCCTGTTAACTGGAACTCAAAATTACCCAAAGTGAATCTTGTGCATCATAGTGGATAAGTAAAGCTTTTCTTCGGCTGAATTCAAAGGTTAGTTTTAGCGCGGCAAAAGGTTTATAATTCTGTAGTTAGCAATTTAAAAGGCTTTGAAAAAAGTAGTTATTTTAAGTCAAAACCACATAACAGAATTTAAAATTGATTTGCAATTTAAAGGACTGTCTATAGACTCTAAGATGACTTAATTTTTACACTTTATTCGGGGAGTAAAAAAAACAGAATCGAAATTCATTTCGCAGGCTTTATTGAACACGTGTTTGAGTGTATAAAAATTTATATTGAAATTTTGATAAAAAAAGGGACAACAATCGAAATCACCTTTTTCAAGATCTCGACGGTGTTTCTAGGTCTTAAAGAAAACTCCATAAGAAATGCTAGTGAAGTACGTACGTTTTATGCTTTACAACAAATTTTCAAAAATTGCGCAAATTGGCGGACTTAAAAAAAGTTACAATTCTTATGCAAATAATTATCAGAAATTGTTAGTAAAAATACTTAAATATTATTACAAATTATAAGTGGTTTACAAAAAAATGTTGCCACGAAGTTACAGTTAAAATTACGAGTGCATAATTGGAATAGTCTTTGAGTATCATTGTCGACCAATTTTAAATATGAAGTTTCGAGAAAAACGCGTTTTAAATCTTTCATGATGAAGTTGAAAAGTTTTGGACAGGAAAACATTTTTTCATTGCGATTTTTGAAATGTACTATAATTGGCTAAATCCAAATCGATTGCGAACTGCTCGATTACAACTAATTTCATAATAAAATCCTTTTCGAAATTCCTGTTCTAATTGAAGGCTCTTCATCTGACATTTGAACAATATAGACGGAAAGAAATACAGTGAACAACGACTAATATACAAATATATATACCTAAATCAAGTGTATATAAAATGGAAGCTATAAAGTGTAGCGAAATGTTAGCGTGTTTGGATACGAAGAATTGTCAAAACATAGTTTTTTTACTTCGAAAGCCAAAATTTCTCTAATGTCGGGTAAAACATCCAAAATGAAAATGTTTATAGTTTTAACTCCTAATGGTTGTAGCTCTACTCTTAAGGCAAGTGCCGAAGGAAATAATAAGTCAATGTGCTTAACTCTCCGTCAACTCCGTCTAGTCGAAAAATCTATTTTTGGCTGCAAAAATTACATTTTCTGGTGCAATTTGCAATGTTAAAAATATATCTTATGAAAATTTCAAAAAATGTTATAAAGTATCCTTATAAAATTTGAAAGTGAAATTAAAGTCCAATGCTATCCGCTATCATCCAAGTACCTATCCCATCATATAAGCAACAATAGGGCCCAGTAGTTTCAAAGTAATTTTTTGTTTATACGAATAACTCAAATAACAGTTAGGCTGTTCCAGTTAATTATATTTTGACAACATACAATGCTCACTACTTAAAATAAACCCGTAAATAATATATTTTGTTTGTATTGTGTTGTTGCAGTAAAACCTCTACAACGGCTACAGCGGTGCAAAGAATCTTGAAGTTGTTGATGCAACTGCAGCACAAATTGCTGCGGAAACTAGTCAGTCTGAGTTCGGTGGCGATACGTTAGTTCTGTTAGAGCCACGTTCCGTTCAAGAGTATTAGAAGCGTATTTAAACGACGAGAGCGTCAAGAGAACGCGAATATTATAAATAGAACGGTTTTATCAGTTGACTTGCATTTGAAAGAAGCGACCCATAAAGAGGAAAGGCAAGAGCAAAAACACCGCGTAAGGTGCAATATCGGAATTATCTTCACTTTTATTCGTAGAGCTGCAAAAATTGCGAAACTGGGTAAATTGTGGTTAGTCGTTAAAGGTATGTGGCAGCATAATATATTATTGTATGTTGATTAAAGTGACATAAATGTGTACAAGAAGGGAAGAGAAAGTATTCTTCTAATTACTTTGGACGTTTGGTGACTTTTTTTTAATATTGAACAACTGAAAATTTAACGATTTTTGTTATTTACGAATATTTTTTTTTAACAAAATGGATAGAAGGACATTTCAGAAAACTTTATTGCAAAGCTATGTACATTTTAATGAAGAAGAAGCAGTAATATTTATTTCTTGTGTAATTATTATAAATTCAAATTAACAATATTTACTACTACATAAAATTAAAATAATTATCGTGAATTTTGAAATGCTTTCGTTTGAGGACGCCAATAATTTGGCCAAACTTCCATCTCGACTTCAAATCCAAAAATCCACAGTGATTTTGTTTATAGATTTTGTTACCTTGTTCGATTGATTTATTGAAAATAATTTTAATACTAAGGAAATATGCTAACTAGAAACTTGCTGGCATTTGTTGCGATTATGGGCGCTTTAGATGACACTCTTCAGACATAAATTCAGCAGGCTGCCGTCATATTTTCAAAAGCGCTGTCGAAAATTGTTATTATTTTTTGATTAGTGGTAGATTCTCCATTGTAAGTCGATTTCCCGCAACGCCGATCAAGCCATAGTTTTACATCATTGAAGTTTTTAAATTCTTTTTCATTGTTAACAAAAGCAGCATCGCTTTAAAAACAATAATTTGGAAACGAAGCTAATTTAATTTCAAAATTGATAACAATTGTATTACCTGTGATTTCGGTATACCAATTTCATCAATGTTTGTTAAACTGCCACTTCTTATCAGGGATACTATGTGAACTATATCGACAAACTCTTTAATATTATACAATGTAATAAGCCAAAACATTCAATATAACTCAAAATTTGTTGGCATCGATAAAATCGTTCTGAGTTGCATAGCTATTAAAAAACCAATACTCCACATTTTTTCGATTATTGTATTTCTAATATATACATATATATAATATATTTTACCTCACACTTTAATGTTTCTAGTTAATTGAGGAAATTTCCTAATTTTAATGTAGCAGAAGTTAGTTTTAACCGGCGGTTATAGTACGTGACCCAAGTGCTAAGGACTTTTAACTTAATAATACTACAAAGACTTCTATAATATAGTCATTCAGAAAAGCGTGTTTCCTAAAGTTGTGGAAACTTTTAAGCAGTAAAACATCTAAAATAATTTCTTATTGTCGCTTTAATATACTCACTGGCGAGATATATATTATAATATAGAGATACAAGTATATACGCATACGTGTGTAGACAGCACTGTTAAATTGTTTTTTGTTTCCCCACATTTCCATTGGGGTCATTGCGAATCGATAAAATCAGAATTTTCCACTTTTAACTTCAAAAGTAAACTTTCCACGTAAGTTAAATAGCTTAGTCAGCTGACATTCCCACTCGTTTTCGGTTTCGAAAGAAGGTGGAAAATATGAATATTACAATTAAAATTGCGCGTCATCAATTTGTTGTTTAAATAGTTAACTTGAACAAATCAATATCAACTGCTCTTTTGTGTGTTCCATAAATAATAAAGTACTTCTGTGACTCGTGCTAATACTAAGTGCCCACTTGTCTATAAGCAGTTTATGTATTTGTGTGAAAATTACTAGGTACACGGAATTGCGTGTACCAAAGTGTGGCTGACCCCACTTGAACTACGAGTGCGTGCGCGAAGAAAGGAAAAGTGGTAAGGACGTTAGCTTTGGAGGACTCTTTGCAGACATAAAAAATACTGAGTTAACTGCTGTTGCTTTGATTCTGGTTTCTACGTCATTAATGAAACGTCTCTCACGTGTAGTCAAAGAGAAGAGAATGTCAGTTGGAAAAAGAAGAAATAGTATGTCAATTTTATTGTTTGAAGGTGAAATGGTTTCGACAGATGATTTTGGATTTTAAAAACTGAAAAAGTAATTTTAGAACAATTACATTTTTTTGGTTTATGTTAATGATTAAAAAAAATTGGTATCAAACCTGAATTATTTTGTGAGCAGGGTGCCAAAAGAATGTACAACTAAAATACGATGTTTTGGAATATATAAGGCGTGTTTAATTTGACCAGCTAATTAAGCTATTAGCTTATTTCGTATGGAAGACTAAGCCAACATAATTATGTTGGCTTGTCATAAGCTACCATAGCTTGTATATTGAACTAGCGGCATTGCCAGTTCATCGCTTTTTTTCGTTCACAATAGCAAGGTTTTTGCCAAAAAAGTAGTTGGCAAAGCGAGAAACCTGATTTTGACAGATGAAGATGTAAACAAACAAAAACTATATATTTTTTGGATGAGTACTGAGTTAAAAGTAAGACAAATATAGACACTTGTTTTCAGTTTTTTGTATTCTAGACCTCAAATAACTAAAATAAATATATTTGTATAGTATATTAGTATTCCGTTTACATATTTGAAATTTCAAACTAAATTGTATGTCAGCTGATTGTTCTTGTCAGCATTACCGACCCAGTTCATTTTTAAGCGAATAATACTTGTCAAATAAAACACGGCTATTATATGTACTAATGTTCCGAAGGCAAAACGAATTCTTCTTTGTTTGATTTTAATAGACTTCGGTTACTGCATTTTTTCACGAACCTCACTTGTTTAGAAGTCGCTTTAAATTGTGAATTTTTCTCCTACCTATTTGCGCTTTGCTTTTTTTTTATCAAAAACATCACATCTATATTGTAGATATCTCATCAAAGTGGCATAACCTCTGGTTTTGTTTCTTTAGTTTTGCTTTACATAACTTAGGCTAGTTTTACCATAAAAACAAATATAGTTTTTTGGCAAAGGTCCGGGCACTATTGTCTTCATAAATAAGAACCATCGAACTTTTAAAAAATGCTGTTTTTTAGACAGATGGTTTTCTAGAAGAAATTAAACAAATATAATTTAATGTTATTTCCAAGAACTTAACTTCGTTATAAAGCTAAGCGTTTGCCATTATGGTTTAGAAACAAGTGACCGGCGCAGTTGAATCGAATAAATTACAGCCGAGACACTCTATTTTCGATCACTTTTTGCAGGAATTTGGGATCCTTTGTCAGCAATAATGCCCAGAATGTTTTCATATAAAATGCAAAGACTAAGGCTTCATATAAGTATACTTAGAGGTCACGCTCCAGCCCAACAACACGAGACAATGCGCTCACCAATTAGTGGTTTCGTTGGCTGTATAACATGTCGGGCCGCATTGTTGGAACAAAAGGTCGTCCACATCAATATCCTCCGATTCAGACACGAAAAGTCACTAATCATGGGTTTAAGGCATTCTTCGTGGACTGTAACATATAGCTTAATTTTTGTAAAATATTAATCAACGATTTCCTCTGCCCATAGAGCACAACAAAGAGTGTTATTTTGAGGATGCAACGGCGTCTCAACAATTGCTTGTGGATTATCATCACTCCAAATGTGAAAATTATATTTGTTAATGCCACCCAGCGTGACTTTCATCTCTGAAATAAATTGCTTGAGAAAATCTGTGATCACTTCGATCGGCCCAACTACTAAAACTGCGATGCCTTTGATAGTCGTCGGCTTCAATTCTTTTGTAAGCCTGCAAACCGACATCCTTCCACATAATCTTTCAAAAAAAAAGATGAGCACGGCTACACTTGTTGTGCGCTATGACGGAGGACTCATTCGGGTCTTCTTGTATATTATACTCCACAGAAGCAATAGCGAACTGAACCATTATTTTGGTAATCAATTTGGACGATTTGCAAATTTTGTTTCGAAGTAAGTCTATTCTTTATGAAATGGCAAACCAAAATGAGTATAAATCTCTATTATATTAAAAATTAATTCTAAAAGAGGTAATAAGCAAGTTTCATAAGAAAACTAATATTTTGCATTCCAATCTTTTTTAAATAAACTGAAACTACCGGAATTTCTTGTGGTAAAAATTTTGTCCGTCGAATATTTTTGGAAAATTTGAATATTTATATTTATTGTTGTGGCACGTGTGGTTAATTTCTCATCCATTTACCACCGAATTATATACTAGAGAATTCATCTGAAATATTTCAATTGTCAGAGTGTGCAAGGCGCTTCAATAAATTACTTTGCCAAATGGCAAAGAGTCAAAGAGAAGCATCATCGAATGAATTTTTGTTTTGTTTAGTTATTCAAACGCCATACGTAGGTAAAAGTCATGCGATTCACAAATGGGCACTAATTTGCGAAGACGGAAAAACCAAAGAGCAAAGCAAAAGTCAAAGCAAATACAAAAAAAAGTTGGGCAACAACGCCGGCGTTGGGCAACCAAATCGATGTCAGAAGAGATTAATAACAATTAAAACTATTTTTAAATATTTTACATGCACCTAAATGCAATTTCAAATCTGCAAATAAAATGCAATGCGATGTGACGGCTACTTAATTTTGTTGTACAGGGTGACACATAATGATTCAACGATTCGATTTATGATGTCAATAAATTGTGTTCGGGTACTTAAGTTATTAATAATCGATAAATATATGAAAAATATTTGTTTTGGCTTGAACTTACTTCCATTTTTTCTTTGATGTTCAAATTCTTATTGGAAGAACTATAAAATCAACTATTAAAGTTTTTTAAAAAGCAATTTTGAAAGCAGTCCACTCGAATTATTGAGGTTATATTTATATGAATTGAATTATTCTTGAATTATACAATATAATATTTTCTTAACTAAATAGCCAAGCAAATAAGCTATAAATCCTGTAATAAATCAATAAAATTGGCACAAATGATTACAGAGTGAAGGTGAATGAGATACTTTAAATGAAATTGTGGTTCTCGATCTGCAAACATAACATCAAAATCAGGAACGCAAAATCATTGTTTTTTTTTTAGAAAATGGGTTATTATTACAAAGCTGTCAATAAATTTTTTACCTAGTCGGTGTTCTGGTCTGGTGCATGCACGGTACACACACAAAAACAAAAAAACTATACATTATAAGTGCTCAGAATATAGTTTCAACATTATCGGCTTAGGGGGAAATCAGATGCTCTGCAAAATTTTTTTTTCAGATTTTTTGTCCAACAACTCACCATAATTGTTGCCATTATGGAAATACTATCATTTTACAATAATTTAAAATTACCCTCAAGCAGATTTCTCAGCGGCCATCATCAGTTAAAAAGAAAATGTCTTATAGATTTGCATCAATGTTTCTTCGGGATACTTTGCCCGATCATTATCAAGTGTACTTGAACACATACATTGTATTATGATAAGTTGGGCTAGGGGACGCTGCACCTATTGGTCCTTTTCAATGCCAGATGGAAGTATATGCTGAAGCTTACGGCGTACAGAATGTTAACGCTATTTTCGGAGTTTAATAAATATCATTTTTCAGCGTCTCTCATACTTACTTCCATGCACTTTCTACATGTGTCATCGTTAATGATGCTCGCAAGGCTCGCATGTGCTGTCAATAAGTTATGTCCTGTGACTAAGCCAACAATCGTCCTACAGTATTTTCGAGACCGTGTGAGTAGAAAACTTGCGTGCTTTCTTTCCGTTTCCTTGAAAATGATCTTGGCGATTCCATCTCACCTTGACCCGTCTATCAGCCCTTTCGGAAACTTTGTTATGTATCGTTTTAACGATATTTCGTTTCAAAGGATGAGATTATTGTTTTAAACGTCGCTTGGCTATCGACGTACTTATATTGTGATTTCCTGCGTTGTTAGCTAATTCAGAAGATTTTCTGGCCGAAGAGGCTTTTGCCTGGAAGAAGGGATGCAAAATCTAGCCCCGCATCCATTCCATCAGTCATTTTTGATCCGTCCGTACACGTTAAGTAGTTCACGTGCTTCTGCGCCATTCACTCTCTTTTAGCGTGATGTGAAATCTTCTCTCTTAGTTAAAGCATGAGGATATGTGATCTATTTTATCCATCGACATCATTATCATAGCGATATGTCCGAAGGTTGTTATGGAAAATTTATTAAGCACCACCAATTTTGCAGCGGATTTCGCTTTTGAGTTTTCCACTGAAATGTCAATAAGTAGGTGCGAAGTTGATTAACGTTTCAAGGGCAATCGTTGGAGCGGTTCTTAATGCTCCCGTTATGCAGAGAGCAGCGAGCGGTTGTATTCGCTCCAACGGCTTTTTTATGATATTTTACTGGCAGCGATCCAACTGCCATACCAAAGCACCAGCACCTATTGGTCTTTTCCATCTTCTCCTTCACATTGGGTTTCAAGGTCAGTTTGTTGTTCATAATTACTTCCAGGCACTTGGTATGATCTATTGTGGTTAACTCTATCCCGTTGAGCCACGATGGTTTCCAAGACGAGGTCTTGTATCTCCTTGCAAAGAGTACCATAACCGTCTTACCTGCATTTACCTTTGCATAAGCGGATAATACCCATTGGTGTATGACTTTTAGAGCTCTATTCATCACGTCTAGAAAATTGCCCATAGAGTGATGAAATTCAATTAGTTTTTGATGGATCAAGTGTCTCGAATCATATAACCTTTCCAGCCCCCGATTTTTTCTATACCTGACTATGAAAATACTCTTATTTGCGACACTTTAGTATTTATGTCTATATATTTGAAATTTTGGAGGAAGAAAAAAAGGAAAAGGGTTAACATATGTTTTCGACTCGACTGCTTCTTCTTGGCATGGAAAAGTAGCAAAGAGCTCAACCAGCTCCACGAGAGAGTAAGATTTACATATTTGTGATGGCACCGACACGCATATAGCTGTGCTTATGCTAATTTCGCATGATATTTTTATATTTCAATCCGAATGTCTGCCAACTGGCGACGTTGCTATATCTCCCATAATCAGGGAGCAGAACTAAATTATTTGAAATTGAAAAATGTTGGATGCTATTAGTGTTTATTCTTGGTCCTGCTGGGTTAAGGTCTGTCTTGTGTTAATATTTTCAATTCTCATTGGTATAAATGAAAAATAGAATAAAGAGCTTGAGTTAGTTGTAGTTATATACCGACTAAGAAATCTAGTTATCTGGAAGCAACGAAAGGGTGTCGATACAAAATTTGACCAATATGGTACTTACTCCGAAAAATCAACTTCATCTTCCTCTGTGAGCTATACTGAATATTATACAATATATTGTATGCTATTTTATTGACATCTAGAACAAAAAATTGTTTTTGAAATTCTGGCACTACAATCTTTGGATTTTATCGAGTTAACTGAACAATTTAGGACTTTAGTATTAAATTTTAGTAGATACACACATATGTAAAGTAAATTCCTTTAGCAAACCAACCAGATGGTTTTCTACTTGTATGTATGTATGAGTGTGGCAACAAATGCTTTGAGATGCCAATCTAATTTAGCGGGTCAATAACTGTCATCCCAAATGAAAGCTTGTCATTCACTCAAACTATTGATGTTTTTCAAATTGAAATGATTGTCAGTATTCTAAAAAGCAACAGATGGAGTGTGCCGGTAATAACAATAACAACAACATATGTAGTAAATGTTGTGAGCTTTTGAAAAGCAATGAAATGTTAATTAACAACAACGTCGGCATGCGCGAAACATGCTTACTGGAAAAAATCCACATATTGGGTTAAATGATATAATAATATAATGCAGCGTAGGCACTTATGCCAACTGCACTAGTTAATTTTTGTTTTTGTTTTGTTCGAAAGCAGAGTGAGGCAACAAAAAATATAAAAGTAAGTTGGTATGACAGTTAGCAGTTGCTATAAAATCAACGTTTTAAGCTTACGGTTTCCACATAAAGCTCCACACGTGCTCACATCGATTGCTCCGTTGAGTTTATCCTGCTAAGAGAGCGCCGTCTATAAAAGGCCAGACCGTGAGCATAGTTACTCTCATTCGGTTTTGCTATTCTGACTTGGACGGAGTTGGTGTTTTGCGAACCACAATTTTTGTGAAAATAATTACAGTGGAAATTTTTTTAATCACACAATCGGAAAAGCAAGGAACGCAGGAGAAAGCTGTTGGAAATTTTAAAACGAAAAAGCCTAATTAAGAATTATAAAGAAATAATGGTTTTAAGTGGTTACAAATCAGACGAAAATTAGCAAAGTGTCGAAGGACTAGACGGTGCAACGCCCTTTTGTGTACCCACAAATCAACTGAGAAGTGCAAACATACTGATTTGGCCGACACTTGACACAGATTAACTGTGCAGGAGAACTGAAAATCGATTTTTTCGTCGGAAAATTCGGGTCTAGTGATACCAAGTGAATATTTTTGATTTTTTTCTTACTAACTCTCAAGAAATTTTGCTGAAAACTCGAATTTAATATTGTGACGAGTGCATTTCTAGTTGGAGCTTCACTTAACTGCCCGAGTACTATAATAATATCTAGAAAGAATCTTTTCTACCAAAAAAAAACACTTGAGTTTGTTTCACTTTAAATTTTCACTTCGAGTGTTCGTTGAGGTTTTATAAATAATTTTCAACAAAGTTTCCAAGTAAACCACAACAACGGAGCCAATACTAAAATTTCAATTGCTAATAGACGTACCGGACGAGTCCGCCTATACAACTGGGCGGCATTCACGTCCCAAAAAAACCATTCCGCATCGGTAGCCGTACAGCATTGAAATACGCCACACAAGCGTTATGTCAATTAACTGTCAAGTTAGCAACATCAATTGAATATAGCTCCGGAATCAATGGCGTACTTAATCAATATACTTAAATTTAATGTGAAATATTTAAAAAGTAATTAATAACCGTCGTATATACCTACATATATATAAACCCATAATAATAATTGTAACGGATTGTTCTCTGACGCACAAATTAAAATCAGTAAAAAATAATAAATCCCTACCAAAAAAAAAAAAATAATAAAAAGAAAATAATAATAATAATTAAAATGCAATAAAACAAAAATAGAAACCTATTCCCCACGATGGATCAATAAACAATTACCTTAATAGCCAACGACAAGCCAAAACCAAACAGGAAGATAAAGAAATTTGTAATTAGAAAAAAGGCGAACACAAAAAACCCCAGCCGGAGGGACCGACATTATCGATTGCTCTAGCTTAAATAGCGCATACAAGTGTGTATGTATCTACATTACCAATTGTAATTCAGTCACTGCGTACCAGTGTCGCTGTGCGAGCTTTAAATTTTTGTTTTCGGAAACCTCTTTGCCCATTTCTCTTTCCTTCTACCGCTGTACACATTTACGCTCAACGAATAGTGCATCTATCGAAAGTGGCCAATTGGGGCAAAGCGTCCAATTATACAATGGAAAAATCTGAACAATTTTCAGATTATCTCTTTGCGAAAATGGGCCCGCCCAGTAGTACAACTGTTAATGGCACCGAACTGCCACCGAAGACCACGGAACGTAGCGGTGCGCCACGTGAACTCACCGGCTACCGGAAATGGTTGCGGGAGAATCTCATGTTGCTGGTGACGCTGTCGGGCGTATTGTTGGGAGTCATTTTCGGTGAGTAGAAAAATAGTCATAAGTGTGTATTATAGAATATTATTAATGAATTATACTTATAAGGTTCAGTAAGTTTAGTGATTTTTGAGTTTAGTTAAAAAAATATAACGAAAAACTTCTAAATACAAAAATATACATAGAAATACATAGAAATACGCACGACACCACTGAAATTTCCGTTACTTTGTCATAAACACTAAGATAAGGGATATTTAAAAATAATTTTTTTTTATTCCTAAACAATTATCTAAGAGTTTTACGATATCACAATCAATCGGTAGGAATTACTCCAATATCTTTTTTTGTATATCAATACAGTAATATTTCACTTATTTTATCAATTTGCGTGAACTGAATTTCCAATATATTTCATTTAGTTTATGGCTATTAATTTAATATTTTATTGATTTTATCTAAAAATTTCTTCAGCTAAATCATCCGAGAGTATCTTTAATTGGATTCATAGTTTGAATTTATTTACATTTTTTATTTTATTTGAGTTAAGCATTTTAAGTAGTAATAGTAGTAGTACTCAAAATATATTCTCAATATAGGACTTCTTAAATTTGTACTTAAGTTCCTTATGTACGAGGTATGACAAATAAGTAATGAGACTGATTCCATAAAACCCGTATATTTGAAAATTATTCTACAACTCTGCCATCCGCTTCAAAGTAGTCCCCTTGGGTAGTTATACAACGATTCCGGCGCGTTTTCCATGCTTCGTAACATTTCTGGAACACTTCGACTGGGTTGTCCGTGAGTACCCTCGTCAGGGGCGCCTGGATGTTCGTAATCGACTCAATATGGGTTCCTTTGACTACCGATTTTGTTTTAGGAAACAAAAAAAAAGTCACAAGGTGACATGTCGGGCGAATAAGAAGGCTGTTGCAACACGGCGATCCCATTTCCATTTCCCACTTTCCATTTTCGTGACGAGCACTACAAACACACGTCTACTCAACTTGACACAGCAGGCGAACTAAATAAGCTACAGCGATGGTACATATATCAATGGAGAGGGGAGGGATGCCGAAAAAAGAGAAAAGGAATTTCAAGGTCACATGTTTACCACAAGCGCGGCAATAAAATCAGTCTCATTACTTAATTGTCAAACCTCGTATATTTTTGCTTATAATTATAGCATTTTAGGGTGTTACCGTTTTCCGTTCTTTTAGTTCAATACATTATTTAACATTAATTTGTCAGGTTTCTAAAGGGTCTATACAAAAAAGATGGAAACAAAATTGCTACACGATATGCCACAAATGAAACGAACTGTCAAACTTTTTTATTAGTTGTAAACAAAGTACCCATATTTCCTTCATGACGTCAGGAAGTAATATACATAATTTTCTGTCGAAAGTGCACCAAAAAGTAACCATTTCGAAGTTCTCTATCTTCCTTGTGCCTGAACCAACTTTCCGAACTCTTTCTGAGTCAATAATTTCCCTGCATTCTTGTATATTCTCTTACATTTGCCATGACCTGTGATTAATTTTGCTATATTGTTGAAATCAGAGTGAAATTTCATTTTGGTTGTAGAGGAAAACATGGAATTCTTACTAATACATAAGTAATAGAATTAGTACCAAAAACTTTATATAAATTACCAATTAAAATTCTTTTCTTGAAACGGTTTCGATGGTTCCTCTTGCGTATCTTCACGGAACATTTTGGAACAGAAAAAATCGAATCTTTGGCTTTAATCGAATTTAGCTTCCTTACAAATATTTCTCATATTCTATTGAATTATTAATTCGATATATCATAAAATTATCATATTCGATCGAAGGACAAATAAATAAAATGTTGACTATTTAGATTGCCTAAGAAAAAGTTTTGAATATGATATAGTATTGAATTGTTTATGAGCCTATAATTTGACAAAATAAGCAGCGTAGTTTAATGTCAAGAAAATTTTAATGTGAAATTGCTCTAAGGCACGCCATGTATTCATTATAACTACACTAACTATTCAGTAAGAGAATAAATATCTATGAATGTTTATCTAGAATAACTGAGCATTACTTGGAAAACGTTCACTATTCGGAAAATTGGTATATCCTGAACGTTATATACATATATACATACATGTATGTATACATAAATGAGCAGCATGACAAGCTGAGTCGATTTAGCAAAATCCGTCTATCTGTCCGTCCGCCTATCTGTGTCCAAACTTTCACAAAAATCCTTTTCTTCAAAGGACGCTGCTCATTTAGCGTAACCGCCGATATCGGACCATTAATGAATGTAGATGCCTAACAAACTTATCGATCAAAATCCAATCAGTTTATGGACATTTTTATATGATGAAATATAATATCATCACGAAATTTAAGGCAATGGTACAATCTGCGAATAATTATCATTCAGGTCGGACCACGAAAGCATGTTGCTGCTATACAAACTGACTCATCAAATTCTTGTAAGGAATTTTTTGTATTTGTGTAGGGTATTATAGCTTCGGTGCAACTGAAGTTAAAGTGTTTATGTTATTCGTTTATATTTTTTCTGAACAGTTGCCACCAGATGATGTAGTAAAATCGTTAAACCGGAGAAGTAGCGAGGCAACGATTTACACGCCATTAAATTTGCTAAAAATAAACGGTAATTGTCTAGTTTTCATGTTCCTTGTGTAGTTTTCCTTATTTTTTTGCTTTTTGTACAAATACTTGGTAAGGGTATTGGATTGTATGTAGAAGAGTTTCTCAGTCAAAGAAAATAAAAAAAATGTCTTAATTTTATTGATTTCACTTGTATTCACGAACTCCGTCAGGAAAATTATTTTCTGGTTAAACTCGGTGAAGGAAGATGGTAACGAGTTCTGCTCTGAACAACTCTATTTGGAAGTATTAAAAAAGTGTATAAAAAATAATTAAACATCAGCAGACGGCATATTCACTAATATCCATGACCACCTTAATGTCTCTAAAGTTATTGCAAAACTTTTCGGAGCTCTGTGAAAAAAGAACGTGATTAGTTTTGAATGCGTTATTACTAGAATTAAAATTTGCGTAATTTTTGTTGATTGATCTTATGCAGCATATTTTAAAGCAAGCCATCAAGAATAAATCAGCAACCAATTAAAGATATACAGGCGACTGTACTTCGGAGCGTGCGTGCACCGACTGGATTTGATACAAGGCTAGGAAGCTAATGAAGGAGCGGCTGGTCAGTTATCTTCGAGCACCTGGAGAGTCAGGACAAATATTTTCGCCCGAAGTGTTTCTGTGAGTGTTGCAAGCCGAAATTGCAACGTTTGTTAGAGCAGAGGTACGCGATTAAATTCTGTGTGAAACTTTGGCAAGAAGTGGTGTGTTTCGGTGGCACCAGATCTTTCTGGAGGGCTGGGAAGAGGTCGCTGATGAATGAGCAAATCCAAAGTGAAAACGTTGCTCATTGTCTTTTTTGACATTAAACGCATCGTCCACCATAGATATTTTCCTCCTGGACAAACCGTTAACGCCAAGTTTCACGTGGAAGTTTTCAAGAGACTCAAACGAAGGGTCAATCGGGTCCGACAAGGCATCACAGCCGATTGAAAGTTGCACCACGACAACGCCCCGGGGCACACAGCTTTTCTTGTGAACAGCTGCTTAACTAAGACCGGCGCCCAAACGCTTCTGCAGCCTCCCTAAAGCCCAGATATGGCCCCCGGAATTTTTTTGTATCCTTGCCTGAAAAAACCGATTAAGGGAAGCATTTTGAGATAACAGAGGGGATCCAAGCAGCATGCACCTCGACTCACAAGGCTATTCTGGAGAATGCCTTCAGTGCTTGGAAATCGCGCGGAAAGGGCCTATTTTGAAAGTTTTTAAAGACTTGTAACAACTGGTTCAATATATTTCTTTAAATCGACTCAGTCCTATTACTTTCCGGACAAACTCTGTATGTATATAAAAATCATATGGTATCGAAGAGCATACTTACATATTTGGACTTCAAAGGCACTTAGCGGGATTAAAAGAGTTTATTATGGTATTCCAACTTTCAAATATCTATGTGTGGAGGTATCGGCATCGAAAGTTTTAGTAAGTTATGTTAGATATCTTCGTCTAGATGTTAAAAAAGAAATTAGGCATTTTTGGAAATGAAATCCTTTATCTTCTAAATTGTACATTACAATTAGTACTTTAGATCGGGAACTTAGTCTTACTTGGGTCACAAAAATACAAAAATGGTACTCATCCAATTTCGCAAAGTTGTAGCATTTATTGAAAACTTCTCAAAATGACGATATCGCAAAGCAGTTGTTCATTTGGTACACGCGACTAAATTGAAAATATGCGATATTACGTTTAGTGACATTTATGGCAATTAGTCGTAAATCATAATCAGCTGTTTACTCATTTCTCACGTTTTGGTTTCTTCGGAAATGGAAAATGTAAGAACATCTGAATATTAGGTTGTCAAATATCTCCCTTCCGCCTTTTTGTCTTTTGAATCTCGCGGTTATGTATAAAGCGCTACAGAGCTCGTATCTGGCAATACTATACATCTTTGAAAGGTCTTGACAAAACGACGCTATGCATAATTAGTTTGGATATTGCTATTTTAAAGTTTTCCTTCGTTGAAGGCAAATCCGTTAGAGAAACGTTCCGTCAGATTAATGGTGTTTTGGGGGATGGTACTCTATCACTTCGAACTGCGGAGGAATGGTTTCGACGATTCAGAGCGGGTGAAAACGACACCATGGATAAGCCAGCCGGCGGAAGACTTGTGTCAACGAATACATGGGGCATCTCGTGACATTGCCCAGAAGATGGGATTTAGTCACCAAACCATTTTAAACCATCTGCAGAAGGCTGGATACACAAAAAAGCTTGATGTTTGGGTGCCTCAAGATTTGACGCAAAAAAACCTTCTGCTGGCAAAAAATGGATCACATACGACAATATCAAATGAAAACGGTATGGACGAAGGCCGGTGAATCGGCCCAAACAGTGGCCAAGCCAGGATTGACGGCCAGAAAGGTTTTGTTGTGTGTTTGGTGAGGTTTCAAGGGAATCATTCACTAGGAGCTGCTCCTATACGGCCAGATGCTGAATTCTACCATCTACTGCGACCAGCTGGACCGCTTGAAGCAGCCGATCGACCAGAAGCGTTCAGAATTGGCCAACAGGAAGGGTGTAGTGTTCCAATAGGACAACACCAGACCACACTTCGTTGATGACTCGTTTTAAAATTAATTGAATAAATATTTATAGAAAAAACGATCACGGATAAATGAAAAACTGCTGACTTATTGCAATATTTCCACGGAGTGCCCATTTAACCCAATTTCCCACTTTGTCATTTTTATATACATATATAAATACCACCATACATGAGAACCTTTAGTATTGGTGTATGCATTGAATAAGACTTTTAGTAACTCGTGTTGACCTTAAATCATCGATGATCGATCTTCATAAAAATTTATCATGGTACAGTAGCACATACATGTGTATTTAGCAATTTACTACATTTAGTCTAGTTTTGTCATGGAAATGAACTAATTTAAATTCGTAAATAAAATGATGTTAACATCTCATATCTAATAATGGCTGAAATCGAACCATTCACCATCAAGCCATCAGATATCAAAAATGCGGTCTTAAGTACCTATAACTGATATTATTACATAATTTAAACAAATTATTTTTTTATATAATATAATATAACTTGGTGTTAAAAATAGGTTCATTGGCTGCAGTACTTCTCTTAATAAAAAAGTAAAACTTCGTGTTGACTTTATACCGTATTTATCAGACAATATTTAAGGTGGAAAAATTAAGTGAATGTATAATCTTGAATATATAGTATTTTAATGAAAATTTATGAAAACAGCCTATGAATTAATTTAGTTTCCGTATACTAAATATAATAATTTTCACTATTCTTTTATATGTATGCCGAAAATGTCGTTCAAATTGAGTTGAAATATGGTCACGGGCCTAATTTAGTTGAATGTTAAAATTAAATGTAATCAGCCCAAAACTGTTTACAAATATATGACTCGCATGTCAGCTCAATATTTACATATAAGTATATTTATTGCAGTTTAAACTTTGCAATTTTAAAACACGTTCTGTAAACAACGCTTTCTTTACAAAATAATTCCAAATTACGGCGTGCTTTCATGAGACACGTTCAAAAAAATTTAAGTTGCTATTTACCGCAATTTTAAATAATTTGTGAATTTGAATCAATATTATAGTTCCACAGATATTTATTTTTTATATAACGGTAATAATTCGGAACAAAGTAGTTTCGCAGACACTTTTATAATTAACGTAATTGGAATGATAGCGGAATACACATTTCCATACATACTATATATGTAATTTGAATTTGTGGGCGCTTGTGTAAATGTGGAATTTGAATATTCGTTTAAATTCGCTGGATTGCATATAAATGCACGTACATGTATATATGTAGTTAATAGTAAAATATGTAAAAGTAATGAAACATGAAACTAGTCAAGTGAGATATTTGTGAAATGACGATCCAGTAGTGAACTAGTGCGGAAGACACTACATTTCTACCAGTTGTAAAGCTAGCTGCTAGATATATTTCTATCAGATATTTTATCTAAGGAATATTAGCAAGAAAACAAACATTGTGTAGTAAAGATGACATAAGTAATGGACTTAACTCAGAAATATTATTTTCCCTAAGTTGTGCTGGATTAATTTTTATGTATTTTGATCTAGTATCGTTGACAAATTATATAAATAATTATAAGAAAAATAATAATACACGCCCATTCAATGCGGCGAGCGGAATCTCAATGACAGTCATGAAATGCCAGTAAGATACAAAAACAAAAAAGGTGCAACAATTAGGGTTTAAAAAGGCTTTATAAATGAGCATATTTGAAATTTTGTAATCCACCTGATTTATTGAAATTCATTGAGAAATCAATTTGGAGTATTGGCCGGGGATCTCTTTTCCTTCAATGAATGAATTGAAATTTATTTTTAAAACATAACTGAACTTTTTGGGATAGGAAGTCAAGTGAGGGCGGAATGGTGATTTTCTGCAAACCAACCTCCCAAAGCTGTGTATCTTTTGCACACATAGATCCGTTCTCAACTGGAAAGCTTCGAGTTTGTATATGAGAAAACGCTATTTTGTAGTATCCAGACGTAAAGAGACATAATTGTCGTAATTTATATGATATTAAAAGTACTTCTTAATAAGGGAAAGGTTCTTTCATCATAAAGTTGCAGGCCGTATCTTCGAATTTCAGCTTTGATAATCGATCGCTTTCCTTCTTTGGTTACTTCTTGAGTACTACTCTGGGAGTAAGGAAAAGAGAAGCGAATCTGTCTTTCAGGCTTTACTTAATGTATATGATAACTTATATATTTATTTCAAAATTAAAAAATATTGATATTTGGATATAAAATGGGGGCTACTGACTCAATCTTCTGAAACTCCAGAAGTTCAGACAATCTGATCTAAACAAAGAGACAGAATCTTAATTTTCGTGAGACTTGCTATTAAAGTAGCTTCACTGAGTGAGCCGTACACTTAGCTACTACCTTGGATTGGACTGCGAATCAATTTTTTCGCTATTATTCAGAGTATCCTAAAGTGTACCTTCAACAAAAATTGTCGACTCTGGAGAATTCTGGAATAACTTCCTCTCTTCTACAAAATGATTCTGCAACAAGTTGCAAAAATAGGCGCTGCACCATAACTACTACCCCTCCCAAAGCATGCCTTCTTCTCAAAGAGTTAAAAATTACAGCATAAATTCAATCGCTGTAATGGTCACATCAGATATGTATGAAATAATTTTTTTCTGCGTGGGTGTGTAAACTCCTGACACTTGCGGCATGTTTGCCTTCTGACATGAGAGCGCGATAAAAAGGCGTTATCACATTATAATTAGCCTAATGAGAGTGCCAACATTAAAAAAACAAGTAGCGTTATCGTTGTTTGTCTCCCTTATTGATACACACCCTTCTACGTCTCGCTGATTGTCATCGCCGATTAACGCGCTGCCTCAGCAAGAGGAGGACACAGTCCACATACTGCGATGTTGCGATGTAATTCGCAATTAAACGAATTATCTTCTATCGGCCGTCCTGTGTGGCGTTCCTCACGGTTCACTGGCTTTCCCGCAACAAAACAGTACACTTGAATGGCTGTCAAGTTCACTTGTGTTTTCAAAACACGGAAAAAATGGCAAAACACTTACATAAGCAGAGTGTGTGTATGTATGTATAAGTGTGTGTATAAAAAGCGAACGAACGAATGTGACCTTGAGCTTGTTGGCCCAGTTTACATGAACGAAGTGTCATTCGCGTGCTCAGCCTGTCACTCGGCCATGTCTTGAGCTTACTATATAAGTGCCACCACATAACAGTTTATATAGTATATGTATGTCAACATGCAAGTATATTTGCTTCTATCCATCACTTTAATGCCACCTCTTTTAAATATGGCTCATTTAATTTTGTTAAACAAAATTTAAAAAAGAGAGGAAGAGCTAAGTTCGGGTGTAGTCGAACATTTCACACTCTGCAACTTGCAACAATCAAAGACAGGGAAATACCTTAAGGTGTAAGACGTCAATCAGATGATCCGAATCCAAGCAATTATGTACATAAGGTTCGTTAGAGTAATGAAAATAAGTGTATGTAGTATACATGTATGTTGGGGTATCAACGACACGATTTTGTTTATTTTTGTCAATACTACATACCATGGAATTTGTGATATCCTATAAAATATTCTCTAGATTTCCTTAGAGTATCTAACCTACCATCTCCAATCGTATGGTGTATATACTTGTGTGTGTACATTCCATATATATTATTTACCGAACATTTAATAAAACATCGAACCTTTAAAATATGTTACAGGCATTCATATTCCTAACCTTAGAATATCCAAAATTTGATAGAATCCTGCTTATAAATTAGGAGGTCGGTGCTTAACTATACCAAAATCATCATATAACTAGACTATAACATTGTGAACTGATTTTAACTAATTCGAACAATGTTAGTTAATGCCTAATTAACTTTGTGCAGATAATAACTTATTCTTTTTTACGAAATCTCCAAGTGTTCAAAGTGATCTTGAAGTCTCTGGATCTTCTCATGTGACGTATTGAATACAACTTAGTATTGTCAGAAGTAAGTAGTAAGTAGTGGCCATATAAAGTGAATTCAGCCTTCAAGCAGAGAGCGAAAGAGACTCTTCGTGTGATTTTCTTTATCGTATTTGGGAGAAAATAATCTGGATATCTGAATAACTGGACATTGTTATTAGCTTAAATAACCTATTAGTTAGTTAGTTAATTTAGTTTTTTAACCATAAGGGATTATGGCCTTTTAGGATTTTATTTTTTTAAGTTAGAAGTTAGCTAGTTGTCAAAGTGGTACCATTCTCTACCATTGTCCAGCCTTTGCAAGACTCAGGTTGAAACAGCTTTACAGTTTTACCGTTGGGGAACCTAAAAGCCGAAACTGCGATTAGCCATCTCAAAAAATGTTTGATAGGCTCAAAAGCTTTGTCGACTTGTAAGGGACTATTAAGATTTAAGAATAATTGAATTTAAAAATAATATATTATATATTTTTGGTATTATTATTAATATAAGTATATGTATACCATATACACAAATACTGTAAATAAAAGTATTGTCTTTTCATCCAAAGGTTTTTCGTTGCGGCCCTTGAACTTACATGAGGACTCCATTATGCTGATTTCCTATCCGGGCGAACTCTTCATGCGCGTCTTAAAGCTTATGATTTTACCGTTAATCATTTCGAGCTTGATCGCCGGTTCGGCTAGTTTAAATGCACGCATGAACGGTAAAATTGCATTGCGCACTTTGGTGTACTTCGTGACGACTTCGTTCTTGAACGCGCTGCTCGGCATTGCCTTGGTGCTGCTAATCCATCCCGGTGATCCTAATCTACATAATACCGCCGATCGTTCTACTGATAAAAGGGCTGTAAATCTACTGGATAGTCTTTTGGATTTGGGAAGGTGAGCGAAAGAATAATAGTTTATTTAGTTCACCTAACGGTTGTTTGTATCACCTAAAATGAATCGATACTGATATATGGTTATATGTAAATGATCATGATGACGAGATGAATTGAATTCCGAGTGACACTCTGTTTGTCTGTCTGTCAGTCCTTGTAAGCGATAACTGATACAAAAGTACAAAAGAAAGGACAAGTTCGTAGATGGATATAGAATGTCCCAACTAAGCTACAAATTAAGATTCGGAGCTCATATATATTCATATATTCTCGTATATCAAGTACTAAAAAATATAACGGGGTACAACTTTGAACAAATAGTGCCTTTAAGATATGCCATTTTAAGTGTAAAAACTGCCAAATCTGACTATAACTTTTCAAGTTCACCATTTACTGAAAATGTAGATCACAGTGCCTTTGTTTGACCTTATACAGAAAATATCGACCAATACATCCTTTAGCCCCTACATACCAAATATATGTTTTTCAAACTTTTTGTTGGCCTTATACTATATCGGTTAATATATAATATGTTTTCAGTCAAATTAACTGGAAGTATAATAATTGATATTCTACAGTTTAATGCCGAAAATATATGAAATTTCGTTATTCTATGCAGAATATGTATGTAGTTTGTGAGTTATATGTATATTTATAGAACTGCTTGAAAATAAGTTCTCGAGTATAGTTAAGCAATGCCAAAGGTTAACGGAACAAGCCCCCAAAAACCCAGTATGGTGATTTTGACTTTAAGCATTGACGTTTTCCAAGTCAACTCAATATATTCAATTTAGCCTATTCGGTTAAGTAAATATCACATTTGAGTATCGTATTAATATAATTTTAGTAAGTTAAAGTTTAGAAGTAAAATAAACCAATAAAACTAATTGAGTCCATGATCATTAACTTAACTTAAAATATACCAAATTTGATTGCAATTCATCAGAGAACGTATATTGTATATCATATACGTTCTTTGCCTTTGAAATTTACGTTCTGTGGCATTTATTCGATAATTATAGTGAATTCCCGTCACCCTGTTATCGAAGTCACACAAATGTGGTGTTTCTTATACCAACCGTTTCAGTTTATGAGCCAGTGTGAAAGTTGAATTATTGCAGACAGGGTAACCCCAATGACGCAACTTCTCGCAACAGTTTGAGATACACTGTGTTACCCTTATCATCCGATATCGATTTGTTTATGCAACAACCATGATGATAAGGCAGTTTAGATCGATACCGGGTGGCTAAGGAACTTCAATATGATAAGAGCATATGTTTGCTTGTGCAAATGTTTTGTGAGCAAAAAAGACCATTTGTTCGCATTTCCGTTTACAAAGCGGAAATAATAATTGAAGTGCTGACGGCCAGGCGGACGAAAGTTTTGGAAACAAATTTTTTTGTTTATTATTCGATCGAGAAAAGAATATAAATTGTTTCTTGCGAAGGGTTGCCACCTGTTTAAATGATTTATTCCATCAAATGTAAGTTGAAGTGATTTCGAAGTAACACTAACAAGTGTATCAATATAAAAACTGCTTCAGTAAGCTTCCAATTCAGAAATATTTTTTAGAGACAAAAATTAAAATTGGCAACATTCCTAACCTCTCAAATATTAATTAATTAATAAAATTTCAAATTTTTTGTTAATTTAATTTAAACCAAACAGGTGAGCGAAATTATTATTTTTTGAGAATTTTTCAGAACGGGACTCAGCTCTTTGAATAGTTTGCTTAAAGCCCATTCATACAACAACAAATATAAACACAAATTTGTGCATATACATAGATAAATATTCAATCGGTTAAGCAGTATAGCTATTGTCATTCTTGAATAAAATGATCGAAAAAGTATATTTCTATTGCCCCTGGAATATCCTATTTCAATCGCTCTTGATTTTGCCCCAATTTTTGTGGTATCAAATATGAATATATCGTTCAGATCAAGTGTTCTTAAAATACCAGGCTTTGAATTTGATTCTTTTCAGAAACGTTTTCCCGGACAATCTCTTTCAAGCATCGTTTCAACAAGCGCACACTGTTTACCTTCCCAAACCAAGTATTTTGCATACATTCAATGAGACACTTAACGACACCGCGATCGGCACCGAATTCGAGCCGACCGAAGAGATACAAGCACAACAACAACAAGGCGGTGACGTACTCGAACCGGCGCTCATACGTGTGGTGCAATATCGCAGCGGCACCAACACGCTCGGCATCGTCTTCTTCTGCCTAGTCTTCGGCACCATATTGGGCACGATCGGCGAAAAGGGGCAAATTGTAGTGGATTTCTTTACGGCCGTTTTTGAGGTCATTATGAAGATGGTCACCTGCGTCATGTGGCTAACACCCATCGGCATTAGTTCAGTGATAGCTGGCAAGATATTGGGCGTCAACGATCTGCATTTAGTCATGGAGCAGCTGATGTGGTTTATACTCACCAATCTAATTGGCGTATGCCTATATCAATTCATTATAATGCAGGGGATTTATTTTGTATTCGTGCGACGGAATCCATTCAAATTCTATGCCGGACTTATACAGCCCATGCTGACCGCTTTTGCGACAGCCTCAACGTAAGCGAACATATCTACATACATATGTAAAACTATGTAACTATCTTGTATGTATGTAACATAAAACGCATAACAGCATACATATATACATACATACATATGTACTTATTGTACTGCCTCATAACGTATTTGAAGTCTTTGTATCTGTGATAATTGCATTTTTGATTATTGTACTTGTATACTCGAGAGAGCACTTTTAAATGTCAGAAATTGTCTCATAATAATATATATGTATATGAGCACGCTCATATTATATAGTATATACATATACATTTATATATATAATATATAACAGTATGTCCTTAACGTTGGCTGCATTCAAGTTTACTCCACGATCATATCTATATAAGTATATATATATATATGTATTATATACCGTTATATACTATATACATATATGTAGTATATGCGGTTGTGTGGTCGAGGTTTTGCCTGTGATCAAAGAATGCAGCACCGTTAGACCTAATTTTAATTGCTACAAATATTTTTTCTTTCTTTTGGTTTCCAATTTTTGATTTGCATTTTAAATTTTTATTTTGAAAACAAAAAAAAACTATAAAAATCGTAACAAATCGAAATGCGTCATTTGACAAATAACCAACAAATCAACATAAAACTGAAAATGTTTACAAAAATAACAAATAACAAATCAATAACCACAATTTTATAAAATCATGATAAACAACAAACTCAAAATGGCCGACTGACTCTTCTCTACAAAATGCCTGTGCTGTGCCTAACGCGTTTTATGTGAATTGCACCTGAAATTTCTGCCTCACATATCGTCACCCCGAAATGGCAATACTTCTGCTCGAAACCCTGAAATTTTGCTGTTGGATCACTACCGTACCGAAACTGGCTAACGCTTCGTGGAAGTGCAGTGCTGCTGCTTTACCGATCACATTTCGTTGCATGAACGACAAGTTGCGTGTGGATCAGCGCATCAGCCGTTTTGTGCTACCGATCGGCTGTAACATCAATATGGATGGCACGGCACTCTTCATTGCGATCGCCTCGATCTTTATCGCCCAGATGAGTGGCATACCGTTGGGTTTTGGCGAACTGGTCACGGTTTTATTGACTTCGACTGCGGCTTCTATGAGTTCGGCTAGTGTTCCGAGTGCTGCTCTGGTTCTGCTGCTTGTGGTCCTTACTGCCATCGATGCTCCGGTACAAGATGTTACTCTCCTCTTTGCTGTCGATTGGTTTGTGTGAGTATCTTCTGTAAATTTCATGTACTTACGCTTCTAATCCGTAATATTGCCTATGAAAACTAGACTTAAAATAAAACAGGTCTTTTCAACCAATCTTCTAAGATTTCAGGAAACCGTTTTGAATTTGATCCGCCTTTCGCAAAAATAAAAATTAAAAAAATTATTGATTCTGAACTCACTAAATGGAGTTGAGCCAACCCCAATGATTTGACTTTGGTACATCACCATCAAAATACCAATTGGACTCATTTCTCTAAAAACAAACGTCCGATAAAATAAATCATTAAAAGCTGCTCAAAGATCTTTTAGAGGAATAAGATTAGAGTAAATATCCTAATATTGTGCAAAAAGAAGTTGAAATAATTATCAAACAGACAAACTGAGAAGTTCATTCGATTTTAATGAAAAGCTGATTTTTTTTATAAAATTGGTTTAATTATAGATGCCATCAAAGACACTACACTGATAATAGTTATCACGTTCCTCGATACCTTTTTATATTATGATAGGTATTTTACTTCGAAAGAGACGTCAGTCCCGCCGATTTGTTCTCAGTGAGCATTGTCTTGTTTCAGGACAAAAACATATCGAACATGTCGAACTAAATCCAAAAAACTTTGTGGATACGGAAGCACCTTAAAGTAATTTTACCAATTTTATTGATTCGAGAGATCGGATCCTTTGTACAGAGCTTTCGCATACCAAATTTTCATAAGCGATATATCGAATGCCTTTCTTTAGTATCATCAGAGCACCAGCTTCATTTTACGGTCTTCCAAAATCGTTATGTGGATTTTTATGTGTTCGTCCTAAACGGTCTCTTTTGGATATACACTGAGTTCATCGTCTTTGGTGTCAATGTAGCGAGTTTATACTCTTAGTTAGTTCTAACTACAAATATCTTTCTTATTCTCGTGGAAATTATGTGAACGGCTTAGCCTTTCTTTTAACTACATAGATTCTGATTATATTTTGAACAATGATTAGAGGCACGATAGTATCAAGGAGTAATCAGCAACACTTTCCAAATAACTGTATTGATCACATTTCTATCTATTTTTCTTATATTTGGTTTATTTTTCGAATCTAATAATTGCCCCATATACTAATTTCAGAGATCGGATGCGCACCACAAACAACATGCTTGGTGATTGTTATGCCGCTGCCGTCGTTGAAGAGCTATCACGCAAAGAATTAATGGCACTGGATGCCGCCATACTCTATCAGGTAATACAATCGGCTTTGATGCCTAAGTATACAGAAAAAACTGTGTCAAAATTATACCATAAACGACGTGAAACGGTAGGAATGTACTTAGGTAATTCCTTATATTACATACATACATAATTCATATAAAGTTTGAGCAACTCAAACATGCCATGCTATTTGCTATGATCACTAAAAATCCGATTGCAGATGTACAACACGCGTTCCGAGTTTAAATGTCGTACAGCGGCCACCGCCGGGCAAAAGTGTTGCGTCGCACAACGAAGTGACAATGTACAGCTACCATACCACTTATGTTGCCAGATATTTCTAAAATAAACTTATTACTTCCAATTTCGATTTACGCTTTACTAATTTTAACTTTTGTCTTCCCATTTCTTTCATACAGGAAGTGCCAGTTGGTACGCCAAACGGAAATGCCTTGCTCGAAGGGCAAACAGAGTTGGATAGCAAGTGCTCGATGACCGATTCGGTAGTCATCGATATCAATAATGTGATAAATAGCAGCAATTTGCAGAAGGAGAATACTGGTTATCGCGCTTAAAGCTATAATATTTGTTCGCAAATTCACGCACTCACGAGTATGTAGGCGCACGAGCACTCTCATTTACCCAATATTTACACTACGCAAGGAAATGTTTTTTAAGTATGAAAGCATATAAATTCTTTACATGAATTAGAGTTGGCAATTTGAGGGGATTTACCCATATTATAAAATACAAGTGTATTTGAATTAGTTTATAGTTATATTATAAACAGTTTTGGCATAATTTCCATGCTTCCCATTAACTTTTTGCCTTGAAAACGTTTCTCGTAAGAACCCATTCCTAGGTGACATTAAATTATCTGGAGAAAGCATATAGGGTGGTTTATATAGTGGAGTTTGTTTCCCTTAATTACAATGTTTTATGCTTTAATTGACTATAGGATTTTCAGAAAAAATGTTACCTTTTTCCGATACATCGAAAAAGCCACGAGAGAAGCAATTTTGATGACTTTCGGTCTAAACAAGCAAATTATATCGGCCTGGTACTTCAGAAAAATGTTTATTGAAAAGAAAACTCTTTTTATAGAACTTCAAGCTGAATAGTGGCTTTGGAACTATATGGCTCCTTAACTCAGTTTTCTGTGACCTTAGTGACGGTATCTTGATCTATCTTCTGAATAATTTGATTCGATTCGCTATTTCTCTCTATGCCATCTATGCTTCTGCTATTTATTTAAAACGTTTTCATGTAAACTGCAACAATATTTTTTAAGTTTAATTCGATATTAAAGCGTAAACGGATAATGCAAAAAGTGGTATACAATCTTTATTTACATATTTTCGAAAAGCCCAAAAAAGCATTTCTCTTTAAAAGAAAAAAGTTAGAGATCATTTTCCCAAGTGCTGCCAATTTGTTTAAAAACCTGGTATGGGGTCTATCCGTTTCGCTGCTCTCCAACGCTTGGAGAATCGAAGACAGATCTTCGACATCTTATTCAGAGAAAAATCGGGCAATGTTGCTACTGTTTCTATATTTATTTAATTTCTCTCTAAGGAGATTATATCATCTGACTTTAATCCAAACTTTCTTGCATAAAAAATGCAAAATCCAAAATTATATTTTACCTAAAGGAACAGTAAATTAGAAAAAAAAATGAAGTAACTATGTGAACCACCCTTTATACGCTTACATAAAAGTATTACAAATAGATATATGAACATTCATAAATCAATACAAATACACAAACCAAATCAAGTGATCAGATCAGCATTCATCAAGTATTGACATAAACAATAAAACCAGCAAAGGATAACAGGAAAATAAATTAACATCAAATCCTATAATGTATATACATAACGGATGTAGCAAACATGTATTAGATATTACATAACGTACTTACATAATTTATGGCATACATACAAATATATATATTATATGATGTGATTTAAATACCACATTTAGTATTTAACAAAAACAAAAGCAACAAAATGTTGTCCAAAACTAGAACTGTTCTGATAATACCTACATATATGTACTATATATGCCGATGTTTACATACTGTTATGCTAGCATTTATGTATAATATGTATGTCAGTATACACCCCAGCGTGACATTTAGCGTTGCATCCGTAAATAATAGAGACTGTCAATTTTAAAAAAAAACGTTGCAAAATTTTTTGAAATTTATATGTATGTATCTATGTGCATAAGCTAATTGTGAGCCCACCAATTGATACGATATTTTTGTTTCTCAAAATAATTTACCAACATTTTTACACAACAACAAAAAATGTTCCCAATATACTTATACAGTAAAAACTGAGTAGAGTAAACCAAAGTAGCCAGCAAATGTTTACAAAAGTTCATAATTATAATATACCGACTTACTAGCAAACTGGAAAAGAAAAAATAAAATAAAATAAAATAATATAATATAAAATATTGTAATAATAAATAGATACTATAAAATGTCGAGCAAAGTTTTTAGCAAAAGCCACTTATGTACATATATGATTTTAAGTAAATCTATAAATAATTTTTGTTTTGGTTTTTGTTAATTTAGCGCATAAAAATGTATATGTATTATTTTAAAGCGAAACAATATTTGTACATATCTGTATATTTATGAAATTCGTAAGATTTTAAAAATATGTATCCAAGCACCATAGACTATATACCCACTTACATATGTACGTAAACACATACTATATACACACCTATATACAGGTTTTAGTAGAAAGGGCGCTACAATGTTGACGAGGATGTGGTAATGATGGAGAAGCCTATTGTGTATCTCAGTAACGTTTGTGATGTTTTGATATAAAAGTTATTATAATAAATTCACTGAAACAATTTTACTTCAGATTTTCTTTTTTCAATATCAATATACTTATAATAAAGCAAAGATCGCAACCCTTGTAGAAATTTATGTATACTATACTCTTTGGGTTATATAGCTTCATAATTGCTTATTTCAAAATTCGGCATGCAAATTGACAATTCAATTTATATTTCCAAATTTGGAGCTCGAAGAGATATTTTTTGGGATATCTCAAACGGATTGGATCGCGAAAGCTTTTTTGTGGATTTTATTGGAATGCCGAAAAATTAGAGTTCAAATGATATAATAGTTTCGGTTTTGGTTCATTACAGAACTAGTTTTTTTCTATTTTGAACTAGTGTGAGACTGAAATCTAAGAGTTGGCATGACATTAAGTATGTAACTTTTATAGAAAATATATTATTGGGCTTGCCGTTCATATTAGTTATAATGGTGGTTTACATAGTCAACCGTCAGATGTCTCCATCTAATTTATCCACACTACAAATAGAAGTGGAATTTGGACCAAATATTCATAAAATATTTTGGCTTGAAGTATATTAAATTTTGAAAAAAAAGAAAACGACATTCAATATTGAGCCAAATACCAGTTAGACTTAGTTTCCTTCTCTACTTTTTTCCTCTTTTCAACGGGAACATTCATTTCGGAAAGAGAAAACTATAATAAATTGTCTTTTCTGTTGCTCAGCAATATTTTAATGTGGAAGAAATAATAAAGAGATTTAATTTTCTAATTTTTTCCATATTTTAAAATACTATTTGAAGGTTGTATTTTATTACTGTAATACATAAGAGAAGTGGAAAGAAAATTTTTGGGAAATAATCAAGAAATCACGGTGTTTATGAATACAATAAGATCGTTTACTTCTTAAGCAGCTAACGAAATGTGGATAAAGTTTAATCCTTTCATTCAAGAGTATAAGCCGTGATACAAAAGCGATTTTAAAAAAGTGTTTTCTGGGATTAAATACTTGTTTTTTAGTTGCAAATTAGCCCAGCACATAAATTTAGCAGCCTAACCGAAATAAATTTGCAGCAAGCAGCAAAACATATTACTATGTGGACTACTCTACTAAACGAAATAATAATTACTAAATAAACCAAATCGATTATAGTAAATGTTCGTAGGCAGAAAAAGAAAAATAAAACAAAATGCAAATGACTCAACCAAATATCACATTCGTAGACTGATTAGTATTATATTTTCTTTGAAGTTCGTTTATAAATATTTTTATGTAACGATAAGCTAATAAATATGTATCTATATGCAAGAACTCAAAGCGTGTTTATTTGAGGAATGGTGCTCGAATTGGCATTTAGAAGGAAGAAATTAGCAATTCTATAAAATTAATAAGATTTATACACAGGTAAGCTTTCTTGTCACAGGCGCTTTTCTCGTTTCATAATGAAGGTTTTTTCGACCCGTCTTTTGATGTAAGCAATAAGTAAGTTGCCTTTGCAATTTTGTTTCACTTTTATTTTGTTGAATGAAACACATTTTCAGAATAACTATGGTCTAAAGTGCTTTTGTTGCATTAGATATAGTATAATCGGTTTTAGATATATGGTATTTACGCTCACAGTTCACGATATTATCAATGAACTGCTGTTATGTGAATATTCCATCAACCTCGATAATTTTCCGCCATTACATTTAGTTTTTTGTGGAACCGTTATCCTTGTTCCTCACTATAATTTCTTAAATTGTTCGAAAATTTATTTAGATTATTCCGGAGATGGTCTTGATACTTGACACTCATATTTGTGCCTAGAGTATATTTTTCACACTTAGTTCATACTTTGGTGCTCTATGGATACTTAGGAAATTTTTAACTCTCAACATAAAAATTTTCCAAGTCTAACTTTTCAGTGAAATCATAACAACACAATTCCATCTTTCACTAATTACTGTATTTAATTCATTCATTCATTTCACTTTACAAGTTTTCCATACAAATGTGTTAAAACAATATCCATTCATGTTTAATACTTTTCTAATAAATTCGTAGTCACAGCATTTTGCAAAATTTGTAAACATATCCGGGGCAACAAAAACACTGTTGTTTTGTAAGAGTCGTGTGATTTTTGCTTATGTTGAAAAGAATCATAACAATTTTAATTCAATGTACTTAAAAAAAAAAAAAAACTTAGAGATGGCAGTGGCTAATTTAAAGCTGTTAAGTAAATAATTCCAAAATAATTCCAGGTTCATAGGTTAACAGATTTCTTCCTAGATGGAGTGTGTTCGGTAAAGTTAAGGTCTCTCGTGATCCTCTGGATTGATAATCAATTACAATAAAAACAATCGCTTATAAGTAAAATATTATTTTCTGCTGTTCGAAATTCAGTAAACAACTTAAGAAGGGTAGTTACGTGGTTCCCGGATAAGGCTCATCTAGTCACTTCTTTGTTTCAATATATATTTCACCTAATTTATTATTATCAATTTTTTCGAATGCATAATACCAAACCTTGCGTCACTCAAAATGGCTTATGTAACGAACCAAATGCCTGAAAGTTATGATATTTGTACATATTTTTTAAAGAGTAGTTAGCCCTCATCCTACATTATACGTAGGTTGCCTCTCTTTTATTTCGGGATTAGAGAACAAAAGCAAATTTGAACCAACAATCGTTTTATTATTTTACAAAACATTTTCCATTAAGATCTATAACTTTTACATTCGTTTGAACCAATTCTCTTAGTACTTTTGCCACACCTATTGTGATATCTTCAAAACATATTTTTTGAACGCATCAACTGTCTCTTGATGTCTGGGAAAACGTTGACCCTGAGATAAAGTTGCAACACTGGGTTGGCAGTCCGGAAATATGAAAGTCAACTTACGTATATCATTATTAGTAATTTTTTCTAAGTACTAGAAAGAACAGAAACTGTTTAGCGTAGCTGTTAGTGTACAATCATATAAGCCGATCGAGTCCATGGAATTTTATTATTATGACTTATATGGAAGGTTTGTGGAACTGTGTTTTACTGTGTTTCGTAATTTTCTAATCCTGCTAAAATGTCATTATAAAGTTAAAGCTGGTTAAAATCGGTAAAGTTGTTTGTACTAGAAGAAAAATTGTTGATCCCGCGCTGGTTAAATTCTTTAAATGCTCTTTATGTAGGCTTACTACTTTTACTTACCAAAAATTTTAAATTTATTTCGCAAAATAGGACTATCAAGACATATGAATTCATCGCATCCAATAAAAGGTTATCAAACATAAACTTTAAATTATTCCAAAAAGTGAGCACTGATTCATTATTGAACTTTGTGCAACACTGTGACAAAATCATTGTATCAAAAACTCATGCTCTGTCGCAACTGAACATAAATTTCGCACGAAATCAATAACTCATCTAAATGAACTTGCGCACATGCGCATAGAAACCCACATATTCATTTATGGATACTGATTTGACATTTTGGCGAACAGAGTGCCTAAATCCATTAGTTAGTTAGGGTCTCCTACAGTTCATTCATAGTTCAATTGATATTTGTGTATGTAGAAATATAATACATGAATTATACCTAGATTGTCTACACCTGTACATATGTATATGCGCATGAACACCAGTGAGTTGTTCAATGTTGCTCAAACACTGATAATCAATATCACATCTATGGTTACGTGTGTATGTATGTATTTGTTTAATAATACATATTCACAACAACCTCTTGCATTGTTCGCAGCCAGAATGGGCCAAATAAGTATATGGTTTTGATAGTGAATGAAATTGAAAGTTGCGCATGCGCGCAAGTATTACTCCAATTATTATGGTATGCAATATAAATACAAGTCCATAAAAGCTCATTCCAAAATATTGTAAACACATTTATTTGCACATACTCGTAGATCACTGCTTCCATTATATGTTTTAGTATATGTATGTAGGTATGTATGTGCTTTATTATGTATGCTTTCAGCAGCTTTGTGCGTAAAACGTTTTTGGTCATACACAAATGTTGTATTTTAATGAAATACGAAGGAGCCGCTTGTTAGCCTCATATCTCTTAAGCTAACAAGTTACACGCACTACAAGTACATTTTGTTTACACAAAGAGTGGTCTTAAACAGACGCGATTTCATTTAAGAAAACCCGTTGTACATTCAGTATCCTCAGTTTATTGACTTAAAGAGCATTAGGTTGCCAAATGTATTTGTGTGTTGATCGAATTACTGTTTAATTATCTATTTCATTCACCTTTTTGGTGTGAACATGGTCTATGTTCAAGTATTTATCAGATATAAATAAAACATATTCTAAACTATATATGATACCTAGATATATATATAAATAAATATATATTTACATACACTATATATGTATGTGCGGTCCCTTCCTACAAATTTCGAAATCAATAACTAAGCAAAACAAGTAAGGGCTATGTTCGGGAGTAACCGAACCGAACCGAAGAATCAAACGCAGGGAAATATATTAAGGTGTAAAACCTCAATTTTATATATAGTACACATATACTATATAAACTCATACACCGACATACACATAAGGTTTGTTAGAAAGACGAAAGTCATTTTATGTAGGATGTGGGAGTTGGAATATTGTCGATCCAATTTTACCAATTTTTTCCCAATACCATATACTATTAACATGCCACGTACTAAACAAGTAAAGTCAACCGGTTGTTCAAAAATTCTGATATTAGTTATATAGGGGCTAGGTCAAGTTTTCGTTTAAATCTATCTATTTTAGGCAGAAAGATACACTGTTATGAGTAAAAAACCTTCTTTCATTTTCATTAAGATAATTCACATATTGCGGAATAAAGTCATCAGGAAGTTCGAAAATTTTTATATTAGGTATATGGGAGCTAAGGGGAGTATTGTCGGTACCTAGGGTCTTGAGCACTTTTTGTTGGATTTGAGCTTTTTTTAATCATAAGGTGGCATACGCTAAGTGCATTTTTCGCGCAAAGTTCTATCCCGTTACATTAATTACTTCTTGATTTGTGTACTGGAAAGTGAAAGAATCATGTGGAATTTAAAAATTTATATGGAAAGTAGGCGTGGTAGTTGTCCGATTTCTTTCATTTTTACACTGTTACATAAGAATATAAAAAAAAACTCCACGTATTAAGTTCGAAATCGGTCTTTCATGTCCCGAGATCCAGGATCCAGGAGCGCATAGTAATGGAAACGTATCAGCTTCGTTTCCTTCAAATGCGATCATGGAACAATATGTTTGTGCGCTTTCTACTAAAGACATTAAGCCTGATATTACAAAAATATTTTAAATAGGGTCACCTTATGAAAGCTTTCCTTAAGCCGAGTGCAGAGTTCAGACGAGCAGCCGAAATCTAGCCATGGTTTGTGAGTCTATTTTATATTTTAGTGGTTTGTATCTTGTAGATGGAGCACAGTAACCAACCATCCTTCTCCAATGACAAATGAAGACCTACATATATTGGCATTAATCTAATTTTGGGGGTGGTTGCTTTAAATTTGGTTTTAAATCTTGCAGCAGAGGATAGTATTGTAGTTGTTCACCTAACGGTTGCTTTCATCACCGAAAGCTAGTAGAGATAGATAAGCGATAACTTGAGTAAAAATTGAGATATCTGTTGGAACTTGGTGCACAGATTCTTTGGCATACGTTGGTTAGTATTGCAGATGGGTAGATTTGGACTATTGCCACTCCACAAAACGCCAAAAATCGGAAACGTATAAAGTGCCACAACAAAGCTTCGCAATAAAAGTCCATTATTTAGTATTATATTAGCGATGTGCATATATGGTTGAATTTTGTTTTAATGTGGACGTACTTCCACAATCTTATTATTTTCCTTATTTATTACTGTGGACATTGCTTACCCAGTTATAGCCGAGGTAACAACAGAAAGCCAGTCGTTTCTTTTCTTCTTTTCGCTATTTTGCGCCAATTCGAGATGCCAAGTATAGTCAGGTCATTCTCCATCTGATCTAGCCAGCGCAGCCGCTGTCTCTTGATACGCTGAGTTACCTGAATGTTGCTGTATATCTCGTAGAGCTCATCATTCCATCAACCGCGGGATTCGTCGTTGCCAATACGCAAAGGACCATAAATCTTCATTGAGGCCAATGTTATCAACGTAATCGGTGCGTGCCAGCAGATGTAAATTCATATAGAAGATTGTACCTCCTCTATTTAACTCTGCAGTTCGTATTATTTTCTCCTGCAATACACTTACACAGCCGTATTTTCGTTGCAGGAATACCAAGTTCAAGGTTATGTTTCGGTCTTAAAACCTTCCTTTAGACGTCGCATCTTTTTTGACTCCATAAGCGTCTCGCTTCCCTATTCAACTATCGGTATCTATCCCAACCCGCTCGTGTTCTGGTCGACCACAAAAATGCAAACTTGAAATTTCGTCCATATAGCGAGCTGCTGCTGAGAGGAGTGCAAGTCGAGTGGAAATCAATATTTAGGGCCCCTACGAAGCCGATCAGCCTCAATCCATTAGGAGATGTTTCATCATGGAGGCTGATTTTACCTTACGTTGTGCTCGTGGAAAGGGCAGCCGTTCGTAAAAGTCATCTGGTATTATCGTTCTTCTCTTCAGCCGTGGCGTGGACGGTAATGTGGAGTTTTATGTTGAAAAATGTTGCTCTGATACAGATTGTGGCTAGATGTTCATTCACTGAAGTGAAAGACAGGACTCGACGACTGAATCTTTCTCCCACCACGAATCACACACCGAACTTGCGATTCTTTATATGGCCGCTATAGTGAATGTCACAAGGCCCTACTTGTTACATCTCCGTCTTGTGATGTTGCCTTTACTTTTACGAGGACATCAAACAGCTGTGCAGCGGCACTTTGCCAATTTAGGGTCCGGACATTCCATGTGCATGCCCTTAAATCATATACTTATTACGTTTGTTGTCGTCGTCATCAAAAGTGGGGTCTTCATAAGAGGTTGTTGTTGTCGTGTTGGTTCCAAACTCAGCGCACAACCTCTCACATTACAATGCGAACAGGCAGTTCAGATATCGATTATATGAATGCCAGTTATAATTGCACACTTTTTACCGAAAATATTGGTCTACCTGTCAGATATTATATTGAAATTCGAAAAGAAATTTTCTTGGCTTTAATCCGTGTAAGTTGCGAATTTAGTCTTTTCTTACTTGATTTCATTTTATAGTCTATCCGATATACTTAACCCTTTACCACACAAGAGTATTAGCCTTGGCAGACGGCAGTGGTAATGCGGATTAACTGTGCACTTAATCAGATCCAAATTTGTAAGTGACAGACGGCAGCTATGCGAGTTTGAAACTCTCGTAAACAGCTGGTTGTCATTTTTATAATATTTTCAATGAAAATGGATAGAAAATAAACGGACAACATGACCTAGCCAGCGTAGCCGCTGTCTTTTAATTCGCTGAACTATGTCAATGTCGTCGTATATCTCGTACAGCTCATCGTTCCATCGAATGCGATATTCGCCGTTTCCAACGCGCAAAGGACCATAAATCTTTCGCAGAACTTTTCTCTCGAAAACTCGCAACGTCGACTCATCGGTTGTTGTCATCGTCCGAGCCTCTGCACCATATAGCAGGACGGGAATTATGAGCGACTTATAGAGTTTGGTTTTTGTTCATCGAGAGAGGACATTACTTTTCAATTGCCTACTCAGTCCGAAGTAGCACCTGTTGGCAAGAGTAATCTTGCGTTGCTTCCGTGTTCAGTCTGGAGAAAGCATAACTAACGGCGCGGGTGTTGAGACCGATGATATCAATATCATCGGCATACGCCAGCAGTTGTACACTCTTATAAAAGATTGTACCTGCTCGATTAAGTTCTGCAGCTCGAATAATTTCCTCCAGCAGCAGATTGAAGAAGTCGCACGATAGGGAGTCGCCTTGTCTGAAACCTCGTTTGGTATCGAACGGCTCGGAGAGGTCCTTCCCGATCCTGACGGAGCTTTTCGTGTTGCTCGACGTCAGTTTACACAGCCGTATTAGTTTTGCGGGGATACCAAATTCAGACATCGCGGCATAAAGGCAGCTCCTTTTCGTGCTGTCGAAAGCAGCTTTGAAATCGACGAATAGGTGGTGAGTGTCGATTCTCCTTTGACGAGTCTTTTCCAAGATTTGGCGCATGGTGAATATCTGGTCGGTTGTTGATTTGCCAGGTCTGAAGCCACACTGATAAGGTCCAATCAGTTTGTTGACGGTGGGCTTTAATCTTTCACACAATACGCTCGATAGAACCTTGTACGCGATGTTGAGGAGGCTTATCCCAACAGTTGGCGCAGGTTGTGGGGTCTCCTTTTTTATGGATTGGGCATAGCACACTTAAATTCCAATCGTTGGGCATGCTTTCATCCGACCATGTTTTGCAACGAAGCTGATGCATGCTCCTTATCAGTTCTTCGCCGCCGTGTTTGAACAGCTCGGCCGGCAATCCGTCGGCCCCTGCCGCTTTGTTGTTCTTCAGGCGGCAACTGCTATTCGAACTTCTTCATGGCCGGGTAATGGAACGTCTGCTCCATCGTCATCGATTGGGGAATCGGGTTCGCCTTCTCCTGGTGTTATGTGTTCACTGCCATTCTGCAGGCTGGAGAAGTGTTCCCTCCATAATCTAAGTATGCTCTGGGCATCGGTGGCTAGATCACCTTTGGGGGTTCTACAGGAGTATGCTCCGGTCTTGAAACCTTCTGTAAGCCGCCGCATTTTTTCGTAGAATTTTCGAGCATTACCCTTGTCGGCCAGCTTATCAAGCTGTTCGTACTCACGCATTTCGGCCTCTTTCTTCTTCTGTCTGCAAATGCGTCTCGCTTCCCTCTTCAACTCTCGGTATCTATCCCATCCTGCACGTGTTGTGGTCGATCGTAACGTTGTGAGGTAGGCAGCCTGTTTTCTCTCCGCTGCGACACGGCACTCCTCGTCGTACCAGCTGTTCTTTTGCACTTTCCGAAACCAATGGTTTCGGTTGTAGCTGTACGTAAGGAGTTTGAAGTGCCGTTCCACAGTTCCCTTATACCGAGTTGTTGACGAGTGCTCTCAGAGAGCAGGAGTGCAAGCCGAGTGGAAAATCTTTCGGCTGTCTGTTGTGATTGCAGCTTCTCGACGTCGAACCTTCCTTGTGTTTGTTGGCGTGTGTTTTTTGCTACACAGAGGCGGGTGCGAATTTTGGCTGCAACAATATAGTGGTCCGAGTCGATGTTAGGACCTCGCACATCTAAAACACTGGAGACGTGTCTTCCGTCTATCACTACATGATCGATCTGGTTGGTGGTTTTTCGATCCGGAGACAGCCAGGTAGCTTGATGTATCTTCTTATGCTGGAATCTAGTGCCACAGATAACCATATTTCGGGTACCGGTGAAGTCGATCAGCCTCAACCCATTTGGGGATGTTTCCTCGTGGAGGCAGAATTTACCGACTGTTGCGCCAAAGATACCTTCATTGACCACCCTGGCGTTAAAGTCGCCAAGCACGATTTTGACATCGTGGCGGGGGCAGCTCTCATAGGTGCACTCCAAGCGCTCATAGAAGGCATCTTTGGTCACATCGCTCTTCTCTTCCGTCGGGGCGTGGGCGCAAATCAGCGATATTTTGAAGAACCTCGCTTTTATGCGGATTGTGGCTAGACGTTCATTCATAGGATGGAATGATAGTACTCGGCGACGGAGTCTCTCTCCCACCACGAATCCAACACCAAACTTGCGCTCCTTTATATGGTCACTGTGGTAAATGTCACAAGGACCTACTCGTTTCTGTCCTTGTCCCGTCCATCGCATTTCTTGGACGGCGGTGATGTCAGCCTTTATCTTTACGAGGACATCTACCAGCTGGGCAGCGGCACCTTCGCAATTAAGGGACCGGACATTCCAGGTGCATGCCCTTAGTTCGTAGTCCTTATTTCGTTTGCCATGGTCGTCATCAAAAGGGGGGTCTCTCATCCGAGGCTGTTTTTTTCTTTTCATTGGGTTTGTTTTTTACGTGGCGGGTCCCAAACCCAGCGCACAACCCTATGCAGGGGATGTTTCGCCTTCGCACTTTAGCTCGCCTTCAAACGGATGTTCTTAGGCTACCCAGCGGATACTTGGTCCAAGACCGGAAGTCGTGAGCTGCTTGAGTCATATGTAAAAGAATCGTTGCTGGCCACTCCCAAGTGAATGGCGCTCAGAGAACTTTCCTCACTTGCGTGAACTTCTACACATGACTCCATCCTCCTTGTTTTCATTCACAATAGATTAAAATTTGCAATTTTTAACAATGTTGCCAACGAAAATGCAGCTAACTCTCTAAAATTTTGAGGATGAAATGGGTGTTAGCAACGGAGTTATTGTCACTAACTCCTGAATTAATCCGGATTAACTACATTAATCTGCCGTCTGTCAATGCTAAGTATGTGATTCCAATTCGTTGTATTGTTGATGTAGGTAAATTAGAGTAAAACGCATTTGATTATCCACCCAATTTTTTATATTTATAATAATCAAGTTAAGCGTTTTTATAACAATACAAAGCTTACATCCTAATAATTTATCGTACAATAGGCCGTTAGTTCGGACTTGTTCGGCGTCTATTTTACAACATACTCGTAAGTCTCTGAATTATATCGTATTTCTTTCCGACATCTGTGCATATTTTCTTTGTTATTTTTCAATTAGTGAAAGCTCGAGGTGCTACGAATCGCATACTACTGTACAATGAAAGGGGAGTCGTTACACTATTTGCAAGCGTATTTGTTGCATTATTTTGACAACGGTGCACATCCGTTGTCGTCATCACACCATCGCCGTCATAGTTGCTGTTGTTGTTATTGCTGTTGTCTTGTTAAAATGCTAACTTAATCTCGATACACTTTGACTGCTGGCAGCTAACACACAATCGCCGCCGTTAGGAAAGAGAAAACATTGAGTGCTCAAAATGTGAGGCGAAATAAGAAATAAGTCGAAAAAAGTTCGTCAACTTGTTGTGTCGGCGGAGCTGTAAGCGAAGTTGAAATAAGGTGGCGGCACACTTAGCCGACACGTACATTCGTCCGCACACAATCTCACTGCCGACTCTCGTACACTACCTTCCTTTGCCTCGCCTTTGAGACTAAAGTCGGTTGAACCTCGAGTTGCAGCAATAGCTGGAGCTCATCGACATATTACCCACAAAAATAACGACGCTGTGCGTTTTAACTCAGTATGAGTATGTGTGTGTGCCTTATAGATATGTCTTATTTCGGCTTGTCATAAAGTAATCATGCCCGACGCCTAACTGCTCTTTTTTGGCCGATGTGTGCGCTTAAAATCACTTCTACGAGCTCTGAGGCTGCTTTCCGAGTCGCTGTCTTGTAATTGCTGGTGCAACGAATAAATTTACATGGACTGTTAGACGCTCAAGTACACAAGCGTATATTTACTAAATATGTATAATTCAAACCGCAATGAGTTTTCGTGTAAGTATGTCACATGATCTGCATGCGCCAGAAAAAGTTATACTCCTCTTAGCAGCGAAACAATTAAAAGTAAAAAGTATGATATATGTATGTAAGTCACTGAAAATATGGTAGAAGAAAATGTCTGTCTTATTTTCAACGTAGCTCATGCTGTACAAACTCTCCCTCAACATAGACACTGCACTGTTGGGGTTGTGACAGCACATTCTGTGAGTAGAATCTCAAAAATCTGTAAGAAAGTCTTGCAGCTGACATTCGGAGTTGTTTAAGCGCTGCTTGGCCTACTCGAGTATTTAACAATTTCAGGCATGTGGTTGTTGAGCACACATATGTACGTGTATACATCGTTGTCGGAAGACCCATAAGCCAAATTTTGTAATTTTATTGTATAAGACCGAGCAACGGACGAACACATTACAATCATTGTCGAGATTTCAACAACAGTAAAATTCTACCCGATTTCTAGTGGCATATCCACATACTCCCTCATATCGAATTCTTCAATTTCATGACAAGCGACCAATGCACAAAGTCATATATTTTGATTTACAGAATTAAATTCTGAAAAAATGCAATTGAGGTAAGTACTTCAAAAGCCATGCTTTACATCAATGTGAGAAAATAGAAGTAGTTCTGTTCTTAAATGGGAAGAGGAGGGACAGTTAAGCGCCTTTTATATATTACATAATTTACTAAATTTTCAAACTTTTGGTTCCTTGGGAGTTCGATTCTAGCGTTTCTCAAAAATTGCCTTTGTATGTATGTATGTAAAAAATTCGACTATACTAGCCATAGTGTAGCTTCAGAGTGCGGAATGCCGAAATGGCATATTGTATTTTTTTGCTGCTAGGGTCAAAAATAATAAAAGTAAAAAAAATATTTTGCTCCGACCTCATCCCACATTAGTTCAGTATATTTGTATGTATATATGTACGTACATATGTTTTTATAATTCACCCTGCAGTAAAATTGAGAATAAACTATTGCAATGGTCGCTTCGATATTTAACAGTTATTTGACTCACTATACTTTCACTTTTGGGAATATACAGACCTTTTAACCAGTGATTTCGATACTTAGGAAGTTTTGACTCTGTTGGGGCAAATATATTATTTAATTTTCAAGCTATCGGAAAAAATGTTGGCACGAATTGTTAAGTTAGTTCGGTAATTCTTGACATTCGCCCAAACTTTACTATAAAACCAAATTAATTTTTAAATCGCTGGTTTGGTATTCGAGCGGGGTGAGGCCCTCAGCACCTTTCATTGATGAATTAAACATTTTTTGGTTAATGTTAGTGTCATCTCCATCGAGTTACAGACCAAAATTATATTTTTTGCAAAAATAACGACAAAAATTTATCACAAAAGGATTGAAAAAGAGGGCATATTGAAAATTTAATGTCTATTGTGGACCCGACACGACTGAATTCCTAGAAGAAAGTTTGTTTGATTTTAATAGGCGTAATAGTATTTCTCCAGAAAGAAGTAATACCGTGATATACAGAATACTGCACCATAACGGTATATATCTAGTTAGCAATGCTGTATTAAAAGTGTATAGTATAATGTAAGAGCAATCTTATATCGCATAGTTGTTGTTGGTGTGCATTTTTGTTAGCTGGCGAAAAACTGAGCATGTTGCTTGGCTACGTACTCGTATGTGTGCAAGTCATACGATGTTCACCTCGCTGAGCCATGTTGTTGGACCTACGTTATTGTTGTTGTTGTGTTATTTTTGCTCGTGTGTTGCCTAAGATGCATAATAATTTATGATCGCGTCCAAGATGTGGGTTAATCGTGTACTAGGCTAAGTTTGAAAGTTTTTGTAGGAGATTTCTTTTTTCCTTTACGTGGAGCTATTCATGGTTGTATTCATCCGCTCTCGACGGCGCTGCTGCTACAGTTAGGCACTGATTTTTGACTCTACACAACGTAACCGTTAGGTACATAGATATTTTTATACCCTGATCAGGGTATATTAAATTTGCCCAGAAAGCGTCAGAGACTCATGAAATATATAGTAGTTATACACATATAAATCTTCAGCATTAAGAGCTGAGTCTATTTAGTAGTTCGTCTGTCTGTATATACGCAAACTAGGGACTAGTTTCTGAGATATCGATCTGAATTTTCGCACACGTCCTTTTCTGTCCATGAAGCTGCTGATTTGTCCGAATCGATATTGGAACATTATATCCTATAATAGCTGTTATGCAATCTGAACGATCGGAATAAATTACCTGCATGGAAAACTTCTTAATTTTACGAGATATCTTCCTAACATTTGGCATGAGCTGTTACCTGAAGCAGTTATATAATATCCGAAGAAATTGTTCAAATCAAATCACTATAGCATATAACAGCCAAACAAACTGGACGATTGGAATCGAGTTCTTGTAAAGGAAGTTTTGTATTTGTGAAGCGTACTTAGCTTCAGCGCTACCGAAGTTAACGTTTATTTCTTGTTTAATATACATATTTCTATATTTATGTACATACATATTACAAGCAGTTGAGCAATTTCCGGTTTTCCTTTAAATTTATTTAGTTATTATGTTCTAGATGAAATCTGTCAGCCTTCATACTAATCTCATAGCACATCACAGATAAAAAATCTTAAAATTGTTGAGCCGATGTGCCTTTTAGCCTTCTGAGCCCTTAGAAACCCAATAGTCAGAAATTTAATTAATTAAACTTCGCTACCGGATTTCAACATTGTTTCACACTTGGCCATTTGCAAACAAACTATAAAACTACTACGTCCTCACTGCATCAGCTCAATATTTACATCCCCGTCGACTTGTTGATTTGTGCACTTAGGCACAAACGCATGCGCACACGCACACAAAAGTGGAAGGTAGTTAAATGTTTAGGGCATTTTATGTTTACATTTGCCGTACAAACATAGGAGCACACTCAAGCATTTTTGATAGTTCCGCCAGTGAGCAAGTCGTCCGTCTTTACGACCCTAACAATGCAACAAAATCGCCTCTGCCTACAATGTTAATTGTTCTTAATGCATGCGACTAATTTCTATTTCCACCAACAACAGCTAACATTTGCAGCGCTCTATACATTTCCATTTGCCGCGCTCTCGCCGATCTTTATCTGCACGTCTATACTCGTATAAGTGTATATTGCGTCGGCAGCTTCTGTGGGCCGTTTGATATTTGCTTACTGCGGAAAATTGTTTGCTGTAAAAATTCACATCCTCTCGCTATTGCGTTGCGCAATTGGCGGCGACTACTTGCTCGCCTAATCGTCTAATCCGACTTTGTTGACGGCTGCTACCGTTCTTGGAAACGAATATTTCAAAGACCACCGGCTGTGTTTCGTTTTATTAGCGGCAGGATTTTTATTTAATGAGTGCATCAGTTGAATTACGATTGCACTTAATGCCGCGTTTTTATGCCAAACAATATGCCGCGACAGCGCTGTATTTAAATATTAACAGCTGAATATTAAGCGGGAATATTACCTTACATTAAAAATTAAAAACCGAAGCGAAGATAATAACTTTGTGAATTATTTGTTGTCTTTGACGACAAACGAATAATTCGCAATTATTCTTTGATACAATGAAAAGACACAATAAAAGTCAAACAAAATATAATCGAAAAGATATGGCTTCCTGAATGTTTCTATCTTTAATACATAAAAGCTTTGATGTCAAATATAATGTCATATGCGTTTATCAAGTCAACGAATATATGGCGTAGTCTCGCCACTTTAAGAAAATAAATTTAGTTCTGTCAGTTCCCTGACTGTCTCAAAATTTGGTTCAGCGATAGAGCTTATCTTTTGTTTAGTAGGTGATTATAGCCTATAACGATACAATAAATTTATTGGAGGAATCTGTTTTAAAGCGCATTATGTCACGTAATGGGCCTGTGGCATGGTCTCCGAGGTCGAGCGATTAAACACCGTTGGACTATATTTTGGCTTAACCTAAACTATTAAAAATTGAGTGGCTAATCGGACGAAGGTCAAACCTATCAATATATAAGAAATAATTTTTAACCACACACAAATAAATGCAAAATCCAAAGAAACTGCCGGGTTACGCCAAACATATTATTTAACGTTTCCAAAATATGGTGCTGAGAGGCATTTTTCTCCTTGGTATATCAAAGCGCCGAATTTATCGTGACTTAAAGTTATATATGAACTATGAACAAAAAATTTGTGTCAAATTTTGTATTTCTAACCAAATTTCCTTTATGGAGTAGTTGCGAATGTTGGAAAAGGCTTACCGTGATTCAGCTTTATCAAAAACAAAAGCATATGAGTGGTACGAAGCCTTCAAATACGGTTGAGAGATTGTTGAAGACATGCCTCGTTCTGGACGGCCTTCGACCTCTTCAACTGATAAATGTAGTCCTTTGTGAAGCCATTGGAAATAAGATCTCCCGTGTTCAGACTTACAGATCAGCAAAACGCTTAGTAGCCAATACAAATTTGCAAAGGCCCTTAACTTCAACACACGCTAGTTCGGTAGGATGTCTGAAGGTATGTGGCTCCAAGTGTCAAAGTCTGGACCTTCCAAACGCGGGACAGTCAATTAGGAAGTGCTGGCTTGTTTCTTCCGCATCTTCTTCTAAAAAACTTCTGCATACGGCGTCCGGTAAGATTTCTAATCTTACAGCATGTATGCCAATAGGGCAGTGGACTGTTAAGAGCCCCACTACTAATGAAAGGCTAGCCTTACTGAGGGCAAAGAGATCGCTAGATCTCTTGCGATCTTTCTTAGGCCAAAAGGCTTTTGCGCAAGTACCGATTCTCGCCCAGTTATCTAGTACTCTTAGTAGAACACAAGAGTATGCAGGAGCACCGACCCGTTTCCATTCTACCGATAATGATTCTAGGGTGCCTTTCCTTGCTAGCTCATCAGCTTTGCAATTACCTGCGTTTCCGCTGTGGCCCCCCGGCACCCATACCTGTCTTATAATAAAAACTCACGCTGCTAGAGATAGCGACGCTAGACACTCTTCGACCAGCCCTGAACGCACTGTAAATGAGTTCAAGGCTAGAATCGCCGCTCTGCTATCCGAGTGAATGGACACTCTCCGGACAGTAAACCCATCTACCAACCTTCGCCCAAGCTTTGACCCATCCGTAAAGAAGCCCATAACTCCCTCGTAGGTATGTATATGGGCAGATAAAGAGCCGCCAGCGACTCCATGATCCAGTTGATCCGGTGTGCAGTCAAAGTTTGTGAGATATCCGAGTGTTCAGATACACATTCTTTTAGGAATCCAGATTCCCTGAGTCTAATAGCCACCTTCGCGACTATACATCTTACGGCGATGTCCACGGGCTTTATGTTAAAATTGCCTTAAGTGTCCTTGGTTGGCGTGGACCTTAATGCACCGCACATACTGATGAGCGCAGCCCGTTGAACGCTCTCGAGTTTCTTTGCAAGTATGGTCTTTTCTAGAGGCCTCCGCCATATAAAGGCTCCATAGAACATAATGGGCTTGATTATGGTGTCATAGAGCCAGAGTATCACTTTCGGTGAGAGGCCCCAACTCTTGCCAATAGCTCTTCTATAGAAGTATAGGACAATCGAAGCCTTTTTAGCTCTCTCCTCGATGTTTGGCTTCCATGAAAACTTCGTATTCAGGATGAGCCCTAAATATTTCACTTTATCCGCCGGTTGCAGACGAATACCTCCCACTTGCGGCAACGGTGCCACCGAGATCTTATATCTTCTACTAAATAAAACCATTTCTGTTTTATTTGGGTTGATGTAGAGTTCACTTCCGACCGTACATTTTGTTACGATACTGAGATATCCCTGCGTCAACTCGTACACGGTGCTTAGGAACTTTCTTTGACTATAAGTGCTACATACCCTGCATAGGCAATCACCTGACAGCCACGATCCTGGAGTTTTTTTGAGCAGGTTGTTAATGAACAGAAGAGAAGAAAGAAGAGGAGAAAGAATCCCCTCTACTCATATTTCGACGCGGGCCCGCTGCCCCACTCTGTTTCGATCACTCTGTCGCACTGAAGACTGAGAATGAGGTGCTTTAGGTTCGATTCAACCCCAAAACCGTCAAGAGCAGTTACGACTACCTCCGGCAGGACATTGTTTAAAGCTCTATGAATATCAAGGAAGGTCGCAACGGCGAAGTCCTTAGCCTCAATGGCTTTCTCAAGCCATGACACAATATTATGCAGGGCAGTATTCACAGACCTGCCTTTACGATAAGCATAGAGCATATAGTCTCTCAGAATGCGCCTCCTTATATACCACTCCATCAGTCTCTCCAAAGTTTTAAGCCAAAAGGAGGAGAGGCTGATGGGCCTGCCATCCGTGGCCGTAACAAGGGGGCCCTTGCCCTCCACCTTTTCGCAGAAGCTCTTCCACGAGATCCTCTTTTTTTTTTTTTTTTTTTTTTTTGTTTCAAGAGCCACGTCTAGAAATATAGCTGAACAGTACTCCCTGTGCTCAAATGCTCTTTCCTCTTAGCCTTCCTTAATTCGGACTTGTATATTGAAAGTACTGTTATAAACAACGCTCAATCATCAGATAACCCACTTCTAAGGGCCCTGTTAAATAAACGTCTGCAGGACGCCCTAATTTCAGAGAGTTTCATATTCCACCATTGAGGTTGCAGTGCAGTATTGCATGCCGAGCTGAAGACTTCGACCCACCCATCCATCATTTCAGTGGTAGCCAACGCGTTCGGAATTGTAGAAGAACAATTCATTGTTTTTACACCTTGATAATGGACCATCGCATCGAGCCACGATTGTGATCGAATTTAAAACCAACACTGCAATGAATACCATCGATTAACCGCCGCATTCATCAGATTTGATTCTGTGTGACTTGTTTTTGTTCCGCCAACTGAAATTGCCGCTCCGTGGAACCCATTTTCATCGTAGAGATAAAACAAAATTACCTGAAGGAGCAAAGTAAATTCAATGTGGGTACAATTCTGAGGATTCTTGATTCTTTTGTATCGTAATGGGTTATGTTTGGCCCTCTCATATGAATGATTTCCTCAATTGTTCTTTTAAATGAAATTATCATCTACTTGTATATTTCCTATTTGTACTAGTTCATGTGCTAGTAAAAGTCTTAAGGGGGGTAAGGTTTGACAACTTTCTTTTTCCATTTTTTTTTATTTTTTTCTGAACCATCAACATCTCAAGAATATTGTGTTAAAGTTTTAGGTCATTCGGAGAAAAACTAACGAAGTTACAGCAGGTTGAATAACGGTACCTCTAACTTAGGTTTGCGCGCCTTCCAGCTACCTGCGCTGAGCGGCGAGAACTTTGAATCGATTTTCCCAAATATGTCATTTTTGAAATTTAGTTACATATACATATATAGCTCTCTAATGACGTCGAGTTTTTTCAAAAATTTTAATTACTAACAATTTTACAATAAGAAATAAGTCGATTTTTTCGTCTAAATTCGTCATTTTGGCTTGAAAATGGTACCAAAAATTGAAAAATTGAAAAATTAAAAAAAAACTCGACGTCAATTGAAAGATAAACTAATAAACCAAAGAAATCATTTTGATTTTTTGGTTTGAGATGATCCAGTGATGCTGTAGGCTGGTCACCGCACAAAAGCTTCTTTTCGAGGTGCCTGCAGTGATCGACGATAAATCCGTTATTCCTCGCTATTTTTCGATACAACTTTTTTAAGTATCCTTCAAATGTTGTGCTTTCATATAATAATAAGTAAAATAAACCTACAGCAATAATTTTTTCAAAAAAAAATACATGAAAAAAGGTCTTTTTTCGACGAAATAAACCTTACCATTTTGACCGAACATTTGGGCTTACAAATGGTGTGTTCGGCCCGAATATCACGAAGATGAAAGTTGGCGTTTGTTGCACGATAATGCGCCGCCTCATCGATCGACGCTTGTGACCGATTATTTGACCAAAAATCACATTTTAACCATTAACCACTCCCCGTATCCACCATGAAAGGAAAGCGTTATGCAGAAGTAGAGGCCAAAACACTCGTTCGACATGCTTTTGCACCGTGCAAAAAGCTGTATTGAAGCAGAAGAAGACTATTTTGAATAAAATAAATTGATTTTGCCGTTTACTTTGGAATGCTCCTTGTAATTGTGTTTTACGCGCTGAGGGGCCAGATTTTATCATCGCTAATTTTACTGACTCTGATTGCGTTGAAGGAGCTGAGGGACTTACTTTTTTCGAGAAATCCTTTCTTTTTTAAATTTTCCTTTAACTATGTAAGTTCAATTATTAGTACTATTATTAGAATAAGATATCTTATCAACTATTTAATTAGATATTCTGAAAATTTTATGGGAAATTTGCGTTATTATACCTACTTGATTTGTAATACTAAAAAGTTTCAGACCTGGAGTATTGGCATCCAACAAAACGTCTTTGTGAGCGTTGTCTCTCCCTGCCGTTTGAAAATTGTATATACAAATATTTTGAATATTATCTGAGAGTGTGCCGCAATGTATTTCTCAAAGCTTAGTGTGAATCGCGTTTTAATAATTACGCAGATAATATATAGAAAAAGGTCCGTGAAGTGCATAAGTCTTACCTTTATACCAAATAGAAATTGTTGTCCAATTTAACGCTTTTTTGCGAATGAAATGCGAATTGCATATTACTTTTTTAAAATCATTACTTCACCAAGGCTTAGAGCTTTAGCTGTAAAACTAATAAAAATGATATCTGCATGTCGAAACGGTCATAAGTTCCTCACACCATAGTAATCTGCCACACAGTTGGTCCTTAGCAGTGAAACCCTGTAGGGAAACGAACATACAGTGGCGGACAAAAGTCTACATACACTCCCTATTTCCATTGATATGAGAGTACAAAAAGTTTTTAGAAAAATGTGTTGATACAGTTTTATTCTAATATCTATTATAATAACAATTAACTAAAAAAAATTCATTATTTAACATAAAACAACAAATTTATGGAAGAAAAACTCAAAAATTGCTTTGACAAAAGTCTACATACAGTTCTAATCTCCTACTTTGTACATTGCAATATTAACAGTAAGGTAACGTTAGCCTTTTTCTTTTATTTCAATATGTTTATTGTTTGATATTTATTGAATTTAGTTGTGGTTTAAACATTTCAATAGCTATAATGGCTCCGCGAAATGAAATATCAATTGATGTAAGAAATTTGGTGATAAAAGAAAGAAAAGAAAAAAAATCATATGGTGAAATTTCTAAAATTTTTAACTTGAGTCGAGCAACAGTACAGACAATTCTAAAAAACTTTAAAAATAATGGTTCCAACGAAAATAAACCGCGCAGTGGACGCCCAAAAAAACAATCTCGTAGAGACGTCAGCCTGATTCCCAACGAAGTAGACCAAAATCCAAAAGTAAATGCTCCAAATATAGCCGAACGCGTAGTAAGTACATCACAAATGAGTATCCAACCAAAAACAATAAAAAAAAACTCTAAACGATAACGGATTCCACAGTAGAACACCACGGAAGAAACCTTTTATTTCTGAAAAAACCGGAAACTTCGTTTAAAGTTCGCCAAAAAACACAAAGAAAAGGAAATGGATTTTTGGAAAAAAGTTTCATTTACAGATGATTCTAAATTCACCCTTTTTGGTAGTGATGAAAGGGCTAAAATTTGAAGGAAAACTAACGCCACGCTTGAACCGAAGAACGTAGTATAAATTGTGAAGCTCGGTGGCGGCAGCGTAATGGTTTGGGGAGCTGTTGCGGCCTCTGGAGTTAGAAATTCGGACTTTATCGAAGGTGAAATGGACGGTTATAAGAATAAGTCTCTGTTGGAACATAATTTGAAGCCTTTGGTGGATAATTTAGGGCTCGGTTCCAGTTGGATATTTCAACAAGATAACGATCCGATGCATGCGGCGCAAATTGTTAATGACTGGTTGCTTTATTATACTCCAAGGCAATTAAATACACCACCTCAAAGTCCAAATATGAATATTATTGAACATGTCTACGAGATTTTGGAGCGAAGAATTAGAAAGCACCAAATTTCTAGCTGTACTATACTCTAAGAGCGCATATTGGAACCTTGGAACAGCATTACATCTGCAGCGTTGACAAATTTAGCAGAATCAATGCCACGGCGTCTTCAAGCAGTTATAGATGCCAATGAGGACCCAACTAAATACTAAAACGTCTTAATAACTAGTATTTTGTAAAGTTTTTCGCACTGAACTAAGATATTTTTGTACTGTATGTAGACTTTTGTCAACACAATATTTGAGTTTTTATTCCATAAATTTGTAGTTTTATATTAATTAACTGATTTTTTAAGTTTGTTGTTATTAGAAAGAAGATTAGAATAAAACTGTATCAACACATTTTTCTAAAAAGTTTTTGTACTCTCACATCGAAGAAAACAGGGGGTGTATGTAGACTTTTGTCCGCCACTGTAAATGTGTCTATGGCAATAAAAGCTTTCATTGAGAAGCTTTTGTAATTAATTGTATGTAAGTTCTTTAAGTTGCTTTTATAGTTACATTGTACGGGGAAGGACTGGAATTGGTCTCTAAAGAGACTATTGGATGGTTATAAATTCGTAAAGCTCACTGTTCCATCTTGTGCTCACCAATTCAATATCGTAAGTCCTGAAGTGGAATTTTTCACTCGAATACCGTAAATAATGCGCAAGGTAAAATGAGAGACTCCTCAAAACTGCGTACGAGGTTGTAGAATCATGCTAATGGAAGAATTGAATTGAATTATGTCTTATGATATGGGAAAGATATATGCATTTATTCAGGGCTTTGTAAGCGCGGAACTGTTGGACAACATTCCTGCTGGAAATTCATTTGATGCGAACATATACATAAAACCATATGCTTTACCGTGGATATTTGTGTATACGTTTGGTGCTGGACGCATCACAAGCAACTGCTTATGCTTTCCGCGTCGAAGCTTCTCAAGTTGTCCCAACCGTGCGTTTATTCAGCAGCTCAGACTGGCCATTGTTCGCCACCGCATGTAGATAATAAAATAATTTTACGACTTTTTGCCCGCTCATAATGCCATTTTTAATGGGCCTCACTGTCAGTTCATCAACGTGCATGTTGTAGCGCATAGGTGCACGGACATTTGGCAAGCGGTAGACAACATTCGGTATGCCAATGTATCATCCTATATCCGCAGACTTTTCTCAATATACGGCTGCTACTCGTTTGCAGCCGATTCGAATATCCTTGTAATTTGTTTTCAATTTCTCATTATGACTTCTTGGAACACCGCATCGGTAGTGGTATTGGCAATAAACAGTATTAGTGAAATTGAAAGTGAATTCCGTAGGCCAAGATCGAAAAGAATATGCCGAAAGTTCGGAAGTAAATCGATTTATTATCGTCTGGCTATAGTTTTTCAACAGATGTTTATAGTATTAAGGACAGTTGCAAATGCCAATATCCGACAGACGTCCGGACATGCAAACAGATAAACTTAGTCCCTCAAGTTGATCATTGAGCCTTTCACGTTTCAAACTTTGAGGTAAACTCAACAGGGTGTTTTAAGTTTAAAAAGATATTCTATTTCCAGTCAAGTGAGCCAAATTACTTCTTTTGACGAATTAAATTACTTCATATATTATTTCCAAAATTCATGGCAAAATCTAACGGGAACCCTTTGAGAATGAGATTAAAATAATGTGAAAATAATATTTATGGATGTTATATAATTGTGCTCACATTAAAAAGAAGACAACAATCTAAAATGGATCTGACCCAACCTGCTAACTTTAGCTGCAACAAGTCATAACATAGATGCAGGGTCTCACCCTTCGAAAGTAGAGAGGCATTTGGTTATACTTGGTATTTCGAATTCGTGACAATTTGTAAAACGAAAAAGGGAAATCATGACACTTGCAGTAAGAAAAACCAATATTTTGATTTTCCATCAATTACGCTAATTGCTTATGGTCGCTTTTATCTGCTAATAAGCAATTTGCATACAAATTCGCCTTTTTATTATTTCGGTGATAAACAAAAACAAAAATTGGCTGAGTAGTAGCATTTGTCACCTCCAATGCACCTAGTATGCCAAGCAAGGCTTGAAGTAAAATGAAATAAGTTGTAGCGGCAGCCTACGTATCGGTGCGCCAGCAGCCTCATCGTCGTTTATGGCAACCGTGGTGGCGGCATTAACGGCGCCCAGCGGCGATCGAATGTTTACCTTGGTCAAATAATTTAAATGGAAGTGTGCATTCGCGCGCGTTCGCGTCTACCGCGCAACGTCAGTCAGTCAGGTGCTTGATTGGCCGACGGAGTGACTGTACGCTGACGATGGATGATCGTTTCGGCTGTTTCGCGCCTTGTCGGGCGGGTGTTGCATAGCGCCTAATTGGCATTATGAAATTAATACTACAAATGCAAAAATAGAAGGTTCGCGCCAAGCAGAAAACAACATCCGAAATGCAATTGAAATTGCACTGAACTGACAGCGGTTTGGAGCGCGTTGCGCAGGTAGCGCGCGTCGTATGCGCGTGCGCGCTGTTAATGGCTGCGTGTGGGAATTGAAAATTGGTTTTGGGTATTGTGAAACGCTTATGCCGCATTAAGTGCGATTACGGGTAGCCAATAAGCAAAGCAAGAAGCACACACTGCTGGTCGCCTAAATCCAGTGCAACAATAGTGCCAACAGCAACAGTTGCCGCTACAGTAGCCGCCATATGCGTTCGCCAAGCGGTGTGAGGCAGTGGCACGCAAAGTGTCTATTAGGTACCAGTGTTCGGTACCTTGTCACCGGGCAACTGCCGCAGCCGCTTGCTTGTCGCATACGCTGTTGCCGTTGCTATTGCTGCTGTTGTTGTTGTTAGTGTTGCTGCTGTGCTCTCCGCATGCAGTCTTAGCAACAATTTTTACGAATTACCTGTTAATTTCTGACACTTCATAGATGCGCAGATAACATTTGATTTGGCTAGTTGCAATTGTTGTTGTTGTTGTATTTAGTCAGTATTGCTCCTGTTGTAAAGCAGTTTGTTTACACTTTGCATTTAACTGCTGAACTTATAGTCAGTTAATTGTTGGCGCAGAGTTGACGCGTCCACCGCTATTTGTGTTGGCACCGATTGCAACAATAAGAACAAAATTAATCATTCTTGTTTCTTCAGCATGTACATTTCTGACCTCTTTTCTCGCGCTCCACTTAGCGCCTAGCCAATTAAACGAATTGCTACTTCGAGTTATCATAATTTGTTTTTGCGTTCTTCATTTTTATTCGACAACAAAATTGTAAGCGTCTACAACGAACGGAAATCGCTAACAATGTACCGTTTTTAATGAAGACTGGTAAGAATGGCGACGTTTCGGTCGAGAGTTCCTTTGGTGGATAACTAATTTTCAATGAGTCGTGAGTTCAATTACCGTTAAACAGTTATAAATCTAAAATTTCGAATATCTTAAGGGACTTGTGCATTTTTTAAAATTCGATATTTTTGCAGTTTTGGATATGTTATACCTTTAAACACAATATAAAGGGTGGGCCATATAAAATTTTATATTTCGAAGATAGGGCGTAAAAGATTGAGTGTAGCGTTTGCTGTATGGTACGCAGCGCCGTCCTGCTGAACCCAAATGTTGTCCGAGTCTTCCTCTTCAATTTGCTTGAAGAAAAATTCTGTTAACATTGCGCGATATTGCTCACCATTGATGGTTGCGGTTCCTTCTTCATTTTCGAAGAAAAATGGGTCGATGATTCCACCGGATCAAAATCCGCACCATACAGTGATTCGCGCTGGATGCATTGGCTTCTCGACGATTACGTGCGGGTTTTCTGTGCCCCAAATGCGACAGCTCTGCTTGTTAACGTAACCATCGAGGTGGACATGAACCTCGTCCGAAGAGATGATTTTTCGGTAAAATTGACCATCTTCGGTCAAACGATCTTCTGCCCAATCTGCGAACTGAAGAATAGTGAATAGCGACCCATTTCGTAAATTTTAAACTTTTTACTGAATATCTGTCACTTTCTGAATGGTATTTGACGTTTTCAATGTCGAAATATAGATAATTCAAATTTAAAACGTTAGATGGCCCACCCGTTACTAAAATATTAAATCGCTTTACCCCTATCGATGTAAGCAGTCTGTTTTCTCTCCACTGCGACACGGCACTCCCCATCGTACAAGCTGTTCTTTCACATTTTCCGAAAACCAACGGTTTCGTTTGCAGCTGTACGTAAGGAGCTTGAAATGCCGTTCCACAGTTCCCTTACACCGAGTTACCGATTAGTGCTCTCAGATAGCACAGGAGGGCAAGTCGAGTAGAAAATCGTTCGGCTATCTAGACGTCGAACCTTCCTTGTGTTTGTTGACTTGCGTTTTTTGCTGCACTTAGACGAGTGCATATCTTGGCTGCAACAAGATAGTGGTCCGCACGTCTAAAACACTAGAGACGTGTCTTTCTTCTATCAAAATATGATCGATCTGGTTAGTGGCTTTTCGAATTTTCATAAGCTTGAATCTAGTACTAGAGATAACCATATTTCGTGCCCCGGCGAAGTCGATCAGCCTCCATAAAGATACCTTCTTTGCCCACTATTTGGACATGGTGGTATCTTTGGTCACATCGTCCTCCTCTTCAGTCGAGGCGTGTTTGCAAATCAACGATATGTTGAAGAACTTCGCTTTGAAGCGGATTGCGACGTTCATTCACAGGGGTGAATGCCAGGACTCGTCGACGGAGTTTCTCTACCACCAGGGATCCCACACCGAATTTGCGCTCCTTTATTTATTTGGCCATTGTAGTAAATGCCACAAAGCCCTACTCGTCTCAGTTCTTGTCCCGTCACACTTCTTTGACGGCGTTAATGCCAGCATTTACTTTTACGAGGACATCAACCAGCTGAACAGCGGCACCTTCCCAAATAAGGTACCGTACATTCCAGGTGCTTGCCCTTAAATCGTAATTCTTAATTTCCATGATCGGCATCAAAGAGGGGGTTTCTCTTACGAGGCTTCTATTTAATTTTTCAAATTTTGATCATGTTTTTGTCACGCCAAACCCGGATTAATTACTACAAATTACAAATTAATTAATTACAAATTACCGGATTTCTTTTGCCTTTTTATTATGAATGACTTGCTTTCTTTTTGTGAGGTTATGTAAAGTCGTCTGTCTAAGCCCGAGGCAATTGACATAAGGGAAGAGGGTATTTGGTGCGTTACATTCGGCCACAATTGCTGCAAAAGGTGGTCGAAAATGAGGCCTCTTACATAATAAGAATTTTGAAATATTATCTTTATAATAAAGCTAAATACTTGACCATAACATGAAGTTATATTCGTTTTATTTCTTCTTTCAAGCCAAGTTTCTAAAATATATATTACACAATTTCTTTTTAGGTTTTATCCACGGAGAATGATAGGATCAATGCAACAGTGGAGGACCTGATTTTTAGCACCATCGGAGAATGCGTCTGACTCAAAAAATTTTTAATTTTCTTCTTCCAACAATTTTTGTGTATTCTTCAAATATATCTAAATATGCCCTTAAAATTTGAAAACCATTGATGCGTTATTATTGTGCTTTAATTCCCAAAAGTTATTTAGGATAAAGCCAGCCTAGGTTAGTAAAAAAGTCAATGACTTTGTGTTTAGATTAAAGTAAATATAAGTTCATTAAAACAAAATCATGTGTTAAAATTTTGAAAAAAATAATTTTACCTTGCAGAATAGGTTATAATTTCGAAGCGATCGTTTAAATATCCTCTGCACTACAACTTAGCCGCGATTATTTCGAAAAAACAGTTTTCAAATGAGGCCCTGACGATACTCACCATGTATCCACCTAAGATGACCAGCTCTAAAAAACTTTTGTGGTTCTATTTTTTGAGTGTAATTAAACGTAACTTAAATAGGAAGAGACGGTCCGTCAAACAATTTGCAGCGATGTGAACGAAAATATAGCTTCTAATAGAAATAAAGCAATAAATTTTATCTGACTTAAGCTTGAAAACACGGGTAAGATTATTTCACATACTTATGTATATAAAGTGTCTTTCAAGGTATAAAATATAAGTTTATGTAATTTGATAGTATCACTACACTAGTCGACTGATAGTAGCATACTCGATATTGAAATCACCTCGCTTCAACTTTGATAACCTTTGCGCACAGTGTATTTAATTTAGTGCAGGTATAAATATTTCACTCGTCTCTAAAATAGAAAAGTAAACTTCAAGGCTAAAATCACTCAATCAGTTGGAAGACTATTTACCCTTTAATGAATATCTACACACGAATATGTAAGGCATTTTGTAAAGCTCCAGTTTAGAGCTCGTTTACTCGTTTACATATTTATCGTCCTTAAGGAGCAACTGTCGGACGCGTCTTTTAATCAAGCTTTGCGTCAGAGTGTAAACGTTTGCGGATACTCTGTATTGTTTTCTTCGCTTTTTTAGGCAACGAAAACAAACAACAACATTAAAACATGCCTTCGGTGATTATAGGTAGCATATAGTGGTTGTTGTTAGTGGCATTGTCTTTGCTGGAACGAAATGTACGCGCTCGCAATATTTCAAAAGCATTTTAAACGAAAAGCCAGAAAATTACGATGTAATTTTTGTAATTTCTGTAATTGCCTAATTCTGATTAATTTGAATGAGCAGCAACAGCAGCAAGAAAACCAACAAAAACAGTCGCAGCAACAACCAGCGGAAAGCGAGTAAGCAACTGACTGAGGCGAAATCGGCAATGGGGGAAGCAATAAAATTGGAAAAGAACCGAAAGGCAACATGTGTGCAGATCAGTGACTCCAACACGAATACGGACGCTTCCATCTCTCATAGTCACACACACATATGCACACACGAATACCAGGTTGTCAGTCGCAGATGTTAAACGCCAAGCGCTGAACGCAATCTGAGCGCACCCTGAACACGCTGCGTATTTGTGGCCGAATTGAGAGGTCAAAATTAACAACACGCAGCACGGATGTAGTAGCTATCGGGGTTGTCTTCATTGCACAGTGTCCTTGTACTAAAGTGGTGTGAGCTAGGAGGTATGTTTTTATTTGCGATTTTTCGGAGCGAGCGGGTTTCACCTTTGGATTCTTGTCACAAAGCCAAATCCGTGCTTCCAGAAAGCTGATACATAAAGCATAACAGATTTATGTTCTATATTCTGTTTTGTTTTCTTTTGTAGTAAATCATTTCAAATAGAGGAATAGAGGGATACAGTGAGAAAACTACTCCAATTAGAACAAAAAACCGACTTGATTGAAGGTTCAAAATTGGGGCAAATTGTGGGTTAATATCAAGTTCTCGCAAATACTTAGTAGTGAAAATAATTTTAATTTAATAAATGTGCACATACGGACTACTTTACTCATGGTCATAGGAAAGTTTACATTTTTCCAAATTATTTGTTGCTATTTTATGCATCCAGCACACCGTAATGCCCGCAGAAATGTGACTGCCACTGTGGTGATTTTCATTCCGATTTCTATTTTGATTTTTACATCGTCACTCTTTCATTATCCCACATATATATTTTAAATATGATGCTAGAGAATGCTTGCAAGATTTTACACTACGCATATACATTAGTGAGAAAAATTACGCTGTTTTAGTTCTTATATACTAATATACCAGATCCATTTTAAAGTCAGAAAAAAGTGCTTTGAAGAGGGATTTTATTTAAATTTTATTAAATAATTAAATAAAAATAATGCACATTTACAGAATTAAATGTACTTTAATAATCAGTGGATCCTTTTGAAAATGTTTAGATTTCCTTGATCCGATAAATGTATCTGACAAGAATTTTGATTTTTGACAAAATAAAGCAGTTTTAGTGAACAATTTTAAACCTTAGAGTGGATGAAAAATCGACGGCAACATCCCGGCAAACTATGTGAAATATTTGCCTTTCCTCCTTTCTTATATGAATCAGAATAATGCAGAAATTATATTCGGGGAAGTTGAAAAAAAGTTACATGTGTTCAAAAATGAGTGAAAATAACACCGGCCAACAAAAAAAATATTTTTTTGGGGGTTTCTGTTTTCATCCTTGAATTCTGATTCTAGACATTGAAAAACACTTAAATATTAATCTTTAGTTCTTAAAGTTTGCTTTGAGCTGATCTACATCGATAAGCATATTTTAATTTATTTCATAAATCAAAGATGGCAGCACTTTGATTAACCCGAAAGTAAACAGTATTATTACTTGTAAGAGGGACAGTAGTGAATGTTAACCTGTTTATTATAGCTGTAACAACAATATTAGTGTATTACTCAGTTAAAAAATGGCATCAAGTCAGTGTAAAAATGATGTTGATTTATTCTGTTTTATTTGCGATGAATTTATTAAAGTTAGAAGTAAAAAATTTGCTTTATCAACAAATTTGAAACTTTGCGAAGCCTAATTTAACCTAAAAGTCAGTAATCAAAATAAAAATTGGGTACCTCACTTCGCCTGCGTTAATTGTAAAAATACTTTAGAAGGTGAGAAAAAAAAATCGAAAAATTGCTCTAATTTCTACGAAAGCAAACTTTAACCGGGAAAAAAAAAATTTTCCTTATTTTTGTCATAGAAGAAACTAAAATTTAACCCAAAATCGTGTTGACCGGTGTATAAAAAAGGGAAGAATACCACGCAAGCCCGCAATGAAATTTGTGAAGGTTACGGAGACGATGCTGTAACAGTTCGTGTAGCACAACAATGGTTCGCTCGCTTCCGTTCTAGAAATATCGAAAATTCGATTTACACTAATGAAAGTTTTACACTGATTTAATAATAATCTCTAGCGGAAAAATGGCAAAACGTGGTCAAACAAAGTGGTACATGTTTGTTTATTTATTCATTATTATAAATATAAAACAAGTAAGGAAGGGCTAATTTCGGGTGTCACTGAACATTTTATACTCTCGCATCATAAAGTGATAATCGAGATTTCATTATCCGTCATTTACACATTTTTTTATTTTGTTGTAAAATTAATTATTAAATTCTGAGAATTATTTTCGGTGAAAAATTAGGTTAGGTTAGGTTAGGCCACTGAGTTCTTCTTCGTGTTCGATATTAGGGACCTTGAAAAGATATATTCCGATCACGACAATTTTTCCACAAGGGATACCTCAGCTCAAATACCGTATTTGTGTAAAGTTTTATTCCACTATCATCATTGATTCCTAATGTATATATTATACAGAGAAGGCATCAGATGGAATTCAAAATAGCGTTATATTGGAAGAAGGCGTGGTTGTGAACCGATTTCAGGAATCGTACATGCTCAGGGTGAAGGAAACTACTCTATAGAGTTTCATTGACATCGGTATAGTAGTTTCCGAGATATGTACAAAAAACTTAGTAGGGCGACGCCACGCCCACATTTTCCAAAAAAAAAAAAGTCTGGGTGCAGCTTCCTTCTGCCATTTCCTTCCGGAAAATTTAGTGTTTCTGATCCGTTTTTGTTAGTCGGTTAACGCACTTTTAGTGATTTTCAACATAACTTGTATGGGAGGTGGGCGTGATTATTTATCCGATTTCTTCCATTTTTGAACTGTATATGGAAATGCTTGAAGGGACTCTATAGAGTTTTTGCATAGCTATATAGTTTCGAGATATGTACAAAAAACCTTCTTAGTAGCCAAAAAAATTACGTGTATGCCGCTCCTTATGCGATTTGTGCCATAATTTCACTTTAATATCTTTATTTATGGCAAGTTATGACACAGGTTTTCTTGCACGGCAGTGGCCCGGACGGAACTTAACCTTCTTATGGAGCAGAAATACGTGACGGCGACAGACAGACATCCGGATTTCAAACTCTACTCGTCACCCTGATCACTTTGGTATATATAACCCTATATCTGACTCTTTTAGTTTTAGGACTTACAAACAACCGTTATGTGAACAAAACTATAATACTCTCCTTAGCAACTTTGTTGCGAGAGTATAAAAATAAGTTGAAGTTTGATTAGAAATACGAAAAGACTTTTTCGACTACCCACTAATAACGGGTGATTTTTTTGAGGTTAGGATTTTCATGCATTAGTATTTGACAGATCACGTGGGATTTCAGACATGGTGTCAAAGAGAAAGATGCTCAGTATGCTTTGACATTTCATCATGAATAGACTTACTAACGAGCAACGCTTGCAAATCATTGAATTTTATTACCAAAATCAGTGTTCGGTTCGAAAATGTGTTTATCGACAAATTTTGTTCAGCGATGAGGCTCATTTCTGGTTGAATGGCTACGTAAATAAGCAAAATTGCCGCATTTGGGGTGAAGAGCAACCAGAAGCCGTTCAAGAACTGCCCATGCATCCCGAAAAATGCACTGTTTGGTGTGGTTTGTACGCTGGTGGAATCATTGGACCGTATTTTTTCAAAGATGCTGTTGGACGCAACGTTACGGTGAATGGCGATCGCTATCGTTCGATGCTAACAAACTTTTTGTTGCCAAAAATGGAAGAACTGAACTTGGTTGACATGTGGTTTCAACAAGATGGCGCTACATGCCACACAGCTCGCGATTCTATGGCCATTTTGAGGGAAAACTTCGGACAACAATTCATCTCAAGAAATGGACCCGTAAGTTGGCCACCAAGATCATGCGATTTAACGCCTTTAGACTATTTTTTGTGGGCTACGTCAAGTCTAAAGTCTACAGAAATAAGCCAGCAACTATTCCAGCTTTGGAAGACAACATTTCCGAAGAAATTCGGGCTATTCCGGCCGAAATGCTCGAAAAAGTTGCCCAAAAATTGGGACTTTCCGAATGGACCACCTAAGACGCAGCCGCGGTCAACATTTAAATGAAATTATCTTCAAAAAGTTAATGTCATGAACCAATCTAACGTTTCAAATAAAGAACCGATGAGATTTTGCAAATTTTATGCGTTTTTTTTTTTAATAAAGTTATCAAGCTCTTAAAAAATCACCCTAATATAAAGAATGAAGAAGTCTAAGTCTAATGCAAGGAATGGAGAAGTCTAAGGCATGCGCTATTTTTCACGACACTGTATGCGTATTGCTCTGATTTACTATTGTGCTGTAGCCGAATATGTTTGCTTAAATCTGCAAAATGAACAGCCACCATACGAGCTCATCTCACACTTCTGGATGCCGACTTAAGGTCTGATTCATAATTTGTTTGGATTTATCAAAAAGAAAAAACGTGCTCATATCGGACACAATACTGAATCGCATTCACATGAGTTATCTATCCACGCGCATGTAAGCGTATGAGAGCGTGTCTTCTGGAAGTGCGCTTAGCAGTAAAGCTGAGCCGGCGAATTATTTGCTTACTGTTGCTGCTGCACACATGCCTGCGTCGCTGCTTAGCTCACAATCAACCGGCCGACCGGTTAGAATTGGCTTAAATTTTGTGGTCAACGAGTGCGCACAATTGCTCTTTGGCTGCGCCAAATTAACACGCTGTCAGTTGCGGATTATTCTGCTTCTTCTAGGCCACGACGTTGTGCGTAGTGTGATCTTACTTTGCTGTTGTTGTTATTTATGTGTATTTTCATGTTGTTTGCGGGTCGGTCTGGGTTTCGTTTATTGTAGTTAGCTGTGGTCAGGCGTCGAAAATTGTTACGTTTTCACAGGGTTTATTGCACTTGAATGGGGTTGTTAGGCTCAGATGTCTTCCGCGGCGGCCGTAAGCCATTGACCAGGCATAATGCGAGTTTATGTTTACTTCAGTTTTTCCGCCCGCGCTCTTGACATACATACATACATACCATACCTTGTTGACTGCTGTAAATCTTGACTATCTTGGCTACACAACAAAGGTTAAGGTCGTCGATGAACTTGTTGATTTGCTAGTTACTTTTGCTGATGTTTTGCGGTTTCTGATTTATACATTTCTCGTAAAGAAGCTGTGTTGTCGGTTGTTAAGTAAGACTTTATAGGGAATGTAAGCACATACATATATAATAAATTGTGTGAGTATTTACATATGAAATAATATTTATGAACATCCACATGATTTATGGTGTTTGATGTACCCTTTGGGATTTTGAATGCCGTTTACTGCGCGTGACACTATATATCAAGTTCTCCGTAAACACTGAGTTGCTAAGGACAAATTGATCTGGACTCGTGGCAATATGGGGGGATATGACTTAGTGTGTCCTCTTCTTAAGTTGTTCCTCACAGGTCATACACGTTATGAATGGGATATGAAGAAAATTGTAAGTTTCGACAATTCAATTCCACTATAACGTTAATACCATAAAGGCTATGACGAGTTCTTCAGGAATTATAGTAAGTTCATCATGAATATTAAAAAGTGAACCGTGAGTAGCTAAGGAATATTGATGGTATTTGCCTCTTGTTTGGGGGTTGTAAAACTACTCGATGTTATACCTATGGTTTCTTTAGACTCGGACCCTTCCCAAGCACATTACTTACGGAACTGTCTGATAAGATCTGAATTGCCAAAAGAAAGTTGTGAACTATCTCTTTTAAACCACCGATGCTAAAATGCCTAAAAATCTCTAATAAATAAATTGCAATGAAGGAAATGCTTGAACACTTGCGAATAAGATGGTCGCATTCCACTAAAATTACTGTCCGGTTTTTTTTAAGCTAGGAAACAAAAACAAGTTGCTTGGGAGTAGAGTAGCAGTCTGTACTCTAACCCGACCAATTTGTCCTTGGCAGTGAAACTATGTTTTGTCGACTGTGACGAAATGATGGTGGAATGGGCAAATACGGAACTCAGCACTTTGACACACTCTTGTCGCGTTATGTTATTCTCCGTGCTAGTCGTTTTTGAAGCACCTGTGCGTGACTCGTCAAAATCCGTCGTTAAGATACGTTGAAACTTCTTAAATCAATTTTCGACTGTTGACGGAGAAGAGTCACTGTATTCAGAAGTGCAGAAATGAGAATACAATATTCGCGTTGATCCCAGTCGAAGTTGATTCTAGACGAACAAAAGTCAATTTTTCAGTGCCCTCAGCGCGTTTTTTTAATATGTTGATACTTTAAGTACTCGAGAATTCCAATTCCAAAGCCGGGTTTAAGAGAAATTTCTATCCCGTAAGTTCCTTGTATTATTGATCTATAAAGAACTTTTCAATGAATAAATATTGATAAATATCTTGCTACATTTGCCTTCGGTCAGCTTTGAAAAAGCTTATTTCCGAGGCATTGACCTTCATTATTCTAGTATAACAAATTATTTCAATAACCTTTTAAACAAATTCTAAATATTGTATACAACTATACAAATGCAACAAATATCCCTCTCGTATATTTTCATTATGCCCGAGGTGAGAAATTCCACTCATAAGCAATCAGAGTTTTCGTTTTCCTATCGGCTCTTCTCTACAAGCACTAAGAATTCAATTAAATGCCACCAATTAATCATCTATAAGTCCACGGCAGTTTGTGGCAACATGCAACGCCGTTATGTGCAGCCTATAATGTCGTCGCTGCCAACACGCTGATCAGCGGTAGCATCTGCTAAATGTGCGAATGTGCGTCGCGCTGCATACGCGCACAAATGCGCCGGGGCAAGTGCAAGTGTTCTCGTGAGAGCGCATGCGCGACTTAAATGTGCGAAAATTACCTGCGGTGTTGAAAAATTAAACGTAAGCTTAAGAATGCATAGATCATCTATGAAATTTAATACGCCAATTCCAGTACGGCGCGGGCACTGTTGCAACGGCAGCGGCATTGCCTACAGCCACTGCGTGAGAGGGGTGGTGCGGGGCAGCAGTGCCTAGAATAAGGCAAGACCAGTTTGGCGGCAGTGTGTTGCGCAATGCAGGATAACTATTTACTTTGTGGCACTATACAGCTGTTGATGGTGTTGGCAGTGGTCAAACGAGTGTGTATTATAATACAGTAATAATAACAGCAACAACAGCGACAGCAAATACTGCGAACAATAATAACACAAACTACATAATTATTCTATAATGATTGCCGCTGACTAGACTTATGCACTCAAATAGCTATAATCGCATACATACACGCACACATAAATATGTACGGTTACACACATATACATACATACCTCTTGTTGCGTTGAGTTGCAATGCAAAAAAACGCGAGTGAATTGTGGCAACAATTAGTTGCAGCAACATTCAACGCAGGCGCAGAAATACACACAAGAACTTAATTAGCCACATTCAGCTGTTGCTACAAGCTTGATAACATATATTTTCACATACAATCACATGCATTTGTGAACAGCCGTAGTCGATGTGTATATGAAAGCTGGCTATATAAGGTGGCTGTCTCAAGTGAGCGAAACTGCGGAGCAATTGCGCATTGAACCCAGTATTCGACGAAACGGATACTGTAAAATATAAGGACAGAAATAATGCAACAAATAATTTTGAGAAATCTTGGACCGTCCTGGTTACGTGAATCTGACTGTAATTGAATCGGGATTACCTGGTAATATGCGAGCGGTTTCTGTTACGACACATACTACTATGGGCAAAAAAAGGTAAGAATTTATAATTTAAATTTTTGTCTTACTAAAGAACAAAGAAGAAGAAGAAAATTAAATTTTGTGCAGGGAATCTTATTTATAGTTCCAAACAGTTCAGAATGTTGGAAAAAGCCTTCTCCGTAAATTGTTTGTCAAGTTTGTACAAATAGGATCGAAGACGCGTTGACGACGACCCACGTCCGGGTCGGCCATCAACATCAATAGATGATCAACACGTCAATTCCCATAAAAGAATTGGTTCTTGAGAATCGCCAGTCAGAGATCATAGGAAACCATTTTGAAACATCATTTGGGCTTAATAAATGTGAAAGCACGATTGGTTCCAAAACCAATAAATTTTAGAGTCACTTCTGTGAAACAATGCTACTAGAGTGTCATGAAATGTATTATTACTGGTGACGAGTTTTGGATCTATGCTTACGACTTGGAAACAGATGAACTATCTACCGAATATCGTGGCAAAGGTGAGCCGAAGCCGAAAAAATCACGTTAAAGCAGATCAAAAATCAATGTTATGCTGACAATTTTCTTCGATTATCGATTCCGACCAGTCAAACAGTCAACAGGGAATACTATTTCCGTGTTCTGCGTTTCGAAAAAAGGGAGGAATTATGGGCTGATAGCTCTTGTTTTTAGCACCACGATACTGCACCGTCGCATACTGGATTGATTCTTCGTGAGTTAGTTGTCAATTTTCAACCAATATCGTGTCACAACCACCGTATCCCCCTCAATTAGCTCCGTATGACATCTAGTTATTCCCGAAATTGACTTTAACAACTGTTCCGAGGATTGGAAAAAACGTTGGCACAAGTGTATTGGGGCCAAGTATGATAACTTTGAGGGACGGTATAGATTTTGAAGAAAATTTTACGAGTTTTAAAATTATGGTCTTACAACTTTTTTGTCTCATTGGCTCCGTTGCTTAAAATTATTGCAATTAATTCCCTTTAAAAAATTATTAAATCATATTTGATAATACATCTAAACATATTAACTGAAAAAATGAAGTAACCTTTCTCAAGTTAAATTATTAAATTTATAAATACATATTTAAGAGACGCCTATAGAATACTTTTTTGTCCCATTTTAATTAGTCCAATCGGTAAAGCTTCATTTTTCGCATAAAATATTTATTGAAATGTGTAGCCAAAACTCGAAAGTTCCCTCTCGTTTACCGTGCAATCAACTTTAACCTTAGAAAGCCATCTCAATTAAAATATGAGTAAGTCATCAAGGTGTTAAAACATTTCTCCCATCCGGTACATACATTTGTCAATGGAGTAAATTTTATTGGAAAATTTATTTTTTTAATGCGCGATGTACACAATTTTATTCGAAGTGTCCACCTTCTGCTATCAAACGATTTGGCATCGATCAACCACTTCAACAGTTTTTCTTCAAATTTCTGGAGCTTGTTCAATAGGGTATTTTCTTCAATTCTGACGCAAACTGTAAACCAATGAAAATCTGGACTTTAAGACGGCCAGGAATATTGCTTTTGAGCCACTGCTGGATGGTTTTTGCCTTATTTCAGCACAGAAAGCAGAAACTGAAATTGTTAAAATAACCTATGTATATTGTCTCTCAAAGAAGGTATTGCTTAGCTGCTTTACCACGCCTCTAAAGTATCCTGCTGGTAAATTTTGTTTCCAGTTTTAAACCCGTTTCCCAGAAGTGAAGAAATATAATGTCTTTACGAGATGGCTCCTTGTAAGATCACTTTTATGTATTATAGGTAATCTGTCCATAACAGACTACCCTTACATCCTGTGTTCCATGAAACGTTTTTGTCAGACCGATTCACTTCTTTCCAATTTAATAGAAATTTTGTTTCTTCCACTCACAATTTCCCGTTTACGAGGCGCAGGTCCCTACCTGGCCTTAGGAACCTCACACTTGGGGGTAGAGAGATCGAGATGACTAGCAAAGTCAAATATCTTGGTCTTACGCTGGATTCTACTTTGCGGTGGAAGCAGCATGTGAACCAGACCTTAGTCAAGGCAACAAAGGCATTAATGGCGTGTAATCGGCTGGCTGGAAAATCCTGGGGCTGCAAGCCAAGCATCGTTAGGTGGTTGTACACCATAATTGTGCGGTATCCTGGCCTCTATAGCGTCGTAGGCTTCGGTGGGAACCCAAATATCGAAGCTTCAACGGCTAGCATGTGTCTGCATGATGGATGCTATGCGAACCTGACCTACGGCAGCTCTGGAGGTCCTGATGAAGTGGTACACCGACGGCTCGAAAACGTCGAAAGGAATTGGTGCAGGGATCGCAGGTCCACGTACCAAGCTCTCCACACCGATGGGAAGCTTTCCGAGCATCTTTCAGGCCGAAGTCTTGGCCATAAGTCGGTGTATAGAGATAAACCTCCAACGCAACTATCGCAATGAGCGAATAACCACACTCAGCTATAGCCAAGCGGCAGTAAAAGCGATCTCCTCGTACGAGATCAAATCGCTACTAGTGCAGGAGTGCAGAGAACGGTTGAACAGCCTAGCTGAAAGGAACCAGGTGCACCTAATCTGGGTGCCTGGTCATAGAGGTATAGCCGGAACAACTCATGAGCTCGCCCGCTCCGCAGCCTCCACAAATATGGTAGGTCCTGAACCATTCACTGGGGTGGGACCCCATACCGTGAAGGAGCTGCTCCGTAAGGAAGAAAGAGTGGGCAGGGAAAGGCATTGGCAAAGAGTGCATGGTATGCGACACGCCAAGTTGCTAATTGGGGGGTACAATCAGAATAGGTTTAAATCAATAATTAACCTCCCAAAGGATTCAGGCTTCTGGTTGCATTCTACACCGGCTACTGAAAAGGCATTTATTTAACATGGGACTAGCCTCTTGCGCTAACTGCCGGTTTTGCGACAGGGAGCCTGGAACCCCGGAGCACCTGCTAATCGACTGCACCGCAGTCTACAGGCGCAGGTCGAAGGCCCTTGGATCCATGTTTCCGGATAGGGATCACATCGCCTCACTAGCACCCAGCAGGATATTAGACTTTATTAATATGCTGGGGCTAAGTGAGTCCCTGTGAGTTAAGAGAGGGCACAATAGACCTTAGGTCGCGGTGCATTCCTCAATTATTTATCTATCTATCTATCTACTCACAATTTCTCTATTCGCTATCTTTGGATCGAAGAAGTCTTAGTTCCATTAAAGTGGTGTAACCGCTATCATGCTACCCTTTTAGAACTTTTAGACCAGTTTGCCATTGAGAATGGCCCAAATGACAAATTACTGTTAAAAGTTCAAATGCAAATTGTTTTTACAGTTTGTAGAGGTAACGTTTTTAGAAAACGTAGGACATGGAAACTGCTTGAAAAAAGACGGCGTAATTGCGCTTGCGTCAAAGCGCAGTTGCTGTCGTTGTTCGATTCGCTCCCCTCAAACACTTTGAATCCATGCCTACTACTGTTAAAGAACGAAGTATAAGCAGAGACATCTCCTGATGGTAAACAAACAATTTCGGGATACACACATCGAATTTACTGCTGGGCACAAATATCATGCAACAAGTGTTGCTGCAACACAACGTGGCAATTGTGGCAGGCGAGTGAATACTAAACAGCAAATTATGGAATTTCCAAGAAATACGAAAAAATGAAAGCGCCGACGCCGACTTAGCGTATCGGCAACAAAAATCTAGAACAACAAAGAGCATTGAGAATGTGGATACATTTTGAATTTGACAAAAGAAAAAAACAACAACAAATATTTATACATAAGTAAAGTTGCATAATAAAGTTGTAGCTAAAATATTTCAAAAATTTTATTGTTTTTAAACTCAAATTGCCTTTGTTGTTGTTATTGTTGCTTTAAGGTAATGAATATATTACGGAACGGGAATGTCGGGAAGTGGAAGGCGGGAGATTTCATCAATCAGCGGCTGCTAAAATTGTGCGCAAACCCGTCGTCTGTGATGAGATGCCACGGGCTAAAGCCAGTGATTTGTCTTAGACAGTGTGTTCGGAAACATTTTTTCTTTCTCCTGGCAATAACGCATCAAGACGCGCAGCTGTGTTGGCCACATGTGGGGTTGATTGTTGAATACTGCTTTAATTTAATCACTTCGTTATTTACTTTCACTAAAAATTCACAAATTGTTGATTGACGGCTGCGATGGATGTTTGTATGTTTGCAAGCAGTACTCATTGCTTTTTTTTGTTTGTTGTTATTGTTTTTGTAGATCGTTTTTGATAACCAGTTATTAACCAGCATTAGCAGCTTGATTAGTCAAATTCACTTTTTCATTTACCATCTTTCGTTTTCATTTCTAATTTCCATTATGTCGCTATCAATTTTTTGTTGCTGTAATTTGATTTCGGGTGAAACCACAATGGGACGTGTGAAACCTGCGCATGCGCTGCGTCGCTCGTCGTCGAAATAGTAATCCAGCGTGTAGGTGCGGAGTAAGACGTCTGTGTGCAACATGCGATTGCCATTGCTATTGCTGCCATCGTTGTTGTGGAACTGCGCGCGCGTAACTCCTACAACAATTTGTTGTGGGCAATCGAAGCCACATGTCGAATATTTGTTGCGTCTACAAGCGTCTGTATATATACATATGTGTATATATGTATATAGTTGCACGTATATTTGCCAGACGTAGCAAGTGATTTGTGGAGTCTTTGTTTTCCTATACATTTCCTTGCCACCGAGATTATATCGCACTTTTGCTGCATTGTGGCTGCGGGGCTACTAACCACTCGCCAACATGCCGCGTTGGCCTCACCTGCCTGACGACCGTCTGCTTACCTACCTCACCTGCCCATTTCGCCAACTCGATTTCAATTTCAGTTTTGTTTTATCGCTCGCTTTTAGTTTCAATTTCGTTTTCGATTTACAATTTCATTTCAATTTTCATTTCCATTGCCTTTCCGATATCGGTTTGTGTAGTTTCATATATTTTTTCGTAAACAGATACATATGTATGTAAATGAGTACACTAGGCGAAAGTTGAGAGCTTTGAAAGTATTTTGAAATATTTTTCTGTTAGGTATATGTAACTATGTAATTTATCAATAATATTTTTTGATCAATTATATTATATTATTGTTTCTAACATATGTACATATGTATATTCCCGTGAGCAAAAATTTGAATTGACAACTCATGGTCTAACTGTTATTAAAATGTATTTTAAATTTCCAAATTGATATACTGCCTTCGATGCTCTGGTAATGTCATAACAAAAACGGACTTTCAACGAACCGTAAACTTTGTGCTGTTCCCTAGTGTGTGCAAAAATGAAATTATAATTTTGGGGTATCGCCCAATGCTAGTCCGATTTCAGTTTTATTTTATTTCATTTTAACGGCACATACATATGTAGACTTGTACTGAGGCACGCTGCTTTAACTATTTAACTTTGGGTGTGTTTGGATTTGCATTTTTGTACACTGCGGACGCCTTGCACTTTTATGGCATCGTAAAATCAACGCATCCAGTCCGCTATCCATTCTGCTGCCTTGTAATCACACACTCTCCCTCTTCACTGGGCTAAAAATTTCCATAAGCCTCCACAATATTCGCATGGACTGACATGGGTGTGAAATTGTATTTAATAGTGCATGGCTGAGTAGGCCAAAGTTGGGTATCAGTTAGCTTGGGAAAGTGAAACAACTCGTAAATGCATTTTACTTAATTCTCTTAGGGATAACGTCTTTGTTTAGCTTTTATTTCCGCCTGACCAGCATTGACCTATAGTGGGTGTGGGTTACAGCGTTTAAAAGTGAAAACCGTATTTCCCTGCTCCACAGACCTTGAGCTGGCATGTTGTCACTGCGTGAATATGCTGGCAAAGGGCGACTTCACTCTCGATTTCAAAGGCACTTAGTTGTTGTGAGTGTGTGTAACTATGACCTTACATATGTTATACGAAAATGTGTATGAATATACAATACAACTTTAGCATACTTTGGTCCTTCTTCTAATAATATTCAACTCGATAATATTTTTATGCCCTGAACAGGGTATATTAAGTTTGCCCTGAAGTTTGTAACACCCAGAAGGAAGCGTCGGAGATCCTATAAAGTATATATATAAATGATCAGTATGTTGAGCTGATTCGATTTAGTCATGTCCGTCTGTCTGTCTGTATATGTATATACGAACCAGTCCCTCAGTTGGCATAAGAAAATTCATCAAGATACCTGGCTGTCTCCGGATCAAAAAACCACCAAGCAGATCGATCATGTTGTGATAGACGGAAAACACGTCTCCAGTGTTTTAGATGTGCGAGGTCCTAACATCGACTCGGACCACTACCTTGTTGCAGCCAAGATACGCATCCGCCTCTGTGCAGCCAAAAATACACGTCAATAAACACAAGGAAGGTTCGACGTCGAGAAGCTGCAATCACAAAAGACAGCCGAACGATTTTCTAGTCGACTTACACTCCTGCTCTCTGAGAGCACTCGCCAAGGACTTGGTATAAGGGAAATGTGGGACGCCATTTCAAACTTCTTACGTACAGCTGCAACCGAAATCATTGGTTTCCGGAAAACGCAAAAGAACAGCTGGGACGACGAGGAGTGCGGTGTCGCAGCGGAGAGAAAAAGGACTGCCTACCTCGCAACGTTACGATCGACCACAACACGTGCGGGATGGGATAGATACCGATAGTTGAAGAGCAAAGCGAGACGCATTTGCTGACAGAAAAATAAAGAGACCGTGAGTATGAAGAGCTTGATAAGAAAAATGCGGCGGCTAATAGAAAGTAGAGCATACCTAAATTATTGAGGGAACACTTCTCCAGCCTGCTGAATGACAGTGAACGTACAACACCAGGAAAAGGCGAACCCGATTCCCCAATCGATGACAATGGAGCAGACGTTCCCTTGCCCAACCATGAAGAAGTTCGAATAGCAATTACTCGTCTAAAGAACAACTCGTCGGCTATTCGAACACGGCGGCGAAGAACTGATAAGGACCATGCATCAGCTTCTTTGTGAAATATGGAAAATAATTCGAGTTGCAGAACTTAATCGAGAGGTACAATATTTTATAAGAGTGTCTATAAGGGTCTGGCAGTGAACGAGAGCAAGACGAAATAACTCCTCTCATCATACAAACAGTCGTCGGCTCTCACGTCCCTGTTGACAGTCATAACTTTGAAGTCGTAGATAATTTCGTCTATCTTGGAACCAGCGTAAACACCACCAAAAATGTCAGCCTGGAAATCCAACGCACGATTACTCTTGCCAACAGGTGGTCCATCTATGGGCGAAAAATTTTGAAATAGGGGCCTTGCACTCGAATAACTTTAATGTACATATCTCCTAAACCACAACAGCTACAATAACCAAATTTTCTAAGCTTGAATATCATAGAAACTCCCAACGGTGTGAAAATGGATGAGATCGGAAGATAACTCCGGTCACTCACCATATAACGGTACTGTTCAAAACCATTCAAAGCGCAATAAATCAATACCTTAATTACTAATTATGAAAATTGTAGGATGGGATGAATTTTTGGTGAAATCACATATCTCGGAACCTTGCTGACCGGTCCCGCTTTTATCGGTCAATATGTTTTGCTCATAACAGTATATCTTTGTACCTCATACGGATAAAATTAACATGCTCCCTATATAACTAATATCCGAATTTTCGAACTGCTGCCTGATTGGTTTCATTTTTTAACTAAACCTTATGTATTATATATTGTAGTATATGCATGTATAAAATTGCTTGGATTCCGATCCTCTGGTTGACATTTTACTCTTTAAGGTATTTCTCTGGCTTTGAGTCCTGCAAGTAGCAAGAGTACAAATGTTCAGCTGCACCCTGAAAGAGAAAGAGAAACAAACCCAAGTTCAGTGAACTTATTGACCGTTTGTTTTATATTACATATATAAAATGTTTTGGTCCGAGCCAAGATGATTGCGAACTTGTGGGTGATGTTATTACAGATTATTAGGTAATTTAAGAAAACAACTTCGTTTCCACATTAGTGATTTTGTTTGTTACTGTTGGTTGTCTGAATATGCCAAATTTTTTGCAATAATCGTCATTGCGGTAAGTGTTGATTATTTTCTTTCATTCAAAGAAATCAACGAAACATGTTTACAGTGGTGCTGTCCCAAGTGAAGCAACGTGCTGTGATTGGTTTCGCCGCTTCATAGACATCGATTTCCATTTTAGGTTGGCAAATAACCTTCGAAAACAGTGAATTGGGTACGTTGCTTGACAAAAATCCGTGTCAAACGCAAGAACAGCTTGCATCAGAGTCAAACCATTTCAGAGCGACTATATGCGGTGGAAATAATTCAGAAACAGGGAACGTCAGTATCTCACGATCTCAATATCAGGAGAGGCACGAAAAAGTGGGTGTGCTGCATGGCAGTGTTCGGCCTCACCTTGTCAAACCCGTTTAAATCTACCGGCGTAATGGGAAGTCCTACCCCACCCGATATATTCACCAGATATTGTACCAACCGATTATTATTTGTTCTGTTCGATGGCACATGGCCTGGCTCAGTAGGAATTCCAATCACAAGACGACGTCGAAAATGGCTTGATTTTTGGATGGAATCACAAGATGAACAATTTTACCGTAATTGTATTCGAGCTTTGCCGGACAGATGGAAAGAAGTTGCAAGTAGCGATCGGGAAAACTTCGAATAATTCCTTTGTTACCATTTCCTTACAATAACATTGCATTTTGATTAAAAAAGCATTATACTTTCTAACATGGTACAGTCGAAAATCTCTGAAATCGCTTAGGTGAGTGTGTATATCGATATATTACACACTTGAGTTTTTGGAATTGCAATGTACAGTTAATTTGAAAGCAGGCAAAAAATAAAAGGCTGTGTGGGAGCGATCATTTACACACCATTTTTTGTCGTAATAAACTTATGCAAATGTCGAGTTAACGCATAGTAAGAATTGTCTCACACATCAATATAATATGTGTAGCGTTCGTGCCGGTTTGGTATTTATACATACGGACGTATACTTGAAAAACTACAAATCGGCACATGAGTTATGCTTGGCATTTGTCTAGTTGACAGTAAATATGGGAAATCACTACAACTGACAAAAAGACGCCAACTCTGCCAAGCTTTCGGAATACTGCAAAAGGTGTTTTTGGGGGGGACATGAGAGCACAAGTGTGTGTGTGGAAGAGGCAGAGTGAAGAGCAGAGCCTCCGACAAAGTAGACATGACGCAAGTCATGGATACAATATTAGAGGATCGACAGCGGCAGCATATATACATTGTATACATATATACATACATATATATAAACACTTGATCATGCATACGAACATACACTTACGTATGTATGTTTATATAACGACGCTTGTATGTCATATGACCAAGTATAAGTCGCCGTTTTGAACTTCGCAGAATTGAGCGCAGCAGGAGTGAAGATTTCAAGCAATAGATACAAATGGACGACGAGTGGACGCATCGCTGCATGCAGCTTACGAGCACAACAAGCTAAGAGGCGAACAGATAGACGTAGTCCATGGCGTAGTATATTATATGCTTGAAGACCACGTTGGTCGGTTTCGCGCGTATGGGTAGATTACTAAGCTGGCTATTTGGTTAGCCGCTTGGTTGGTTGGTCGGCTGGTTCGGCGCTTAGTTCATTGGAATGCCTACACATGCCGAGCAAGTATGAACTTAGTTAAGCGCTGTTACGTCGCAGGAACTGAGGACTGAATGGAATCAGATGTGGCCAGGGATTGGTTGTGATGCAATTGCGGAATTGGATGGAGATGGGTTGGGATGGGATTGATGTGTATGAGTGCTTGCGCGTGTGCACATGCCGGATGGCTAGATGGATGAATGGGTGAATTGAACAAATGGACATATGCGTTGCGCGAATTGTCGACTCTAATGCTTGGTTGGGCGCATAGCCGGTCGACCGGTTGGCTTTACGTTCGTTCGCCGCTGTTGATGGGTGGATGGATGGAACTATGAGTAATTTGAAGTGCGTTCCGCACATGCGCATGTGCGCACGCGCATTTGCATTATGCTTACTAATATGCCTGTTTGCACGCTGCTGATGCTGCTGGTTTATGTGGATTTCCTTAAGTACTGATATTTGACGTTGACATTGAAAATATTGGCTTTCAGAGTTTAGAGAAAAGCGGAAATCATGTGTTTCTTGCTTTTGTTGTTTTTTGTATATTCCTTGAAGATGTAAAGGTTGCGCAGGCGCAGCACTTGTATGTCACATTTAAGCATCTTCTACAAGTTGTGTTAAAATATTCGATAACAGTGTGTTGAATTTTAATATACTTTTCGGTTGCACCTTGTAGAGAAATCGTGAGAACTAAGTGTTTGTAGTTTGGTAATCTAATTTGTTTTAGTGGTGAATGTTGCGTTGACTGTCAAGTGGAGAAACAGGTCAGCAACTCTTAATTTATTGGATGCCTAAGAGCGGGTGCGCTGCTTCGTGCTCCAGCAGGCTTGGAAGAGTTTCCCCACGTTATCTTTGAGTTTCTCTCTCTAATTAAAATATCTAAAAGTTAACTAACTTAAAATTTGAAATGGAGTTTGTGAATACCTCATTTAAGTCGGAGAACCTCCTTCTCTCCTATTTTTGTTTGGTAATGTTTGTTTATTTAATTTCTGCTACTTGTGTATTCGAATCGCCACTATCGAAGCTTTAGTGAATCGGTGCAGCATATGTTCTAGCAAAGTATGTTAACTTTTACAGAAGGACGTTGCTTCAAAATATTCACCGCCATATTTGAATTGGTCAATACACCTTTTTGTTTCCACACATCTGGATGAATACAAAAGAAGCCCCAGTCTTAACTCCTTTTTCAAAGAAGTGAAGAGGTGTAACGCCTTTACAGTAGACTTTCGCAAAATCATTCCAGCAGCTGAATGCTATCCTCGTTGAATCCTTGGAATTACATTATATGCGTCTTTGCTTAGAATTTTGACATTTTATACTAACAACTTTTTAAACAGAGAACATTTTTTCTTCTGTGAAAGGGATACTTTCATTAAGAACTGCTTGTACTCATATATCTTGGTCTGGTCCAACATTCAATAAATAATTTTCAGCCTTTTAAGGGGATGAGGATGACCCGTTCTCTTACTCTTATCAATTGTAGACCTTTTAGAAAAGCGACCAATAGTGCGGCAAACAAATATTCTTCATATATTAAGTTTTTTGAGCAACTAATAAATTTCGCTTTCATTTAGTCCATATTTATGTAAAGCATCTTTTCTCACTCCATTGTTTACAAGCAAAAGCAGCACTGCCTTCAAATTATTTTTAAAATTTACTGTATTTTTTTCTTCAAATTTGTTCTTTCTGCATGCATTGTAAACTTTGTAACATAATTTATGGCAAAATTAGGCTTATGTATATTAAGTACCCTGTATAAATAGTTTTATATATAAAAAAGTCTTGCTGTATTTTTATTGAATCAATTCATGTGGCACCCATACATCGAGCTTCTTAGTGACTCCAAGCTTCTTCTCTTCGTCTCTTTCGACCTTCCGGAGCGTGGCGCATCTTCGACCACCTCTACACCAGAACGAAAACGTTGAAACCATCGTTGTGCGGTGGAAATAGAAACTGTATCAGGTCCATAAACTGCACAAATTTTATTGGCGGCTTGAGATGTATTTTTGCCTTTGTCGTAGTAGTACTGTAAAATATGCCGTATTTTCTCTTTATTTTGCTCCATGGTTGCGACGCTATAACTCACAAACGACTTAAAAGAAACGACAATCAATAAAACGCGTGTTAGCGCGTGAAATGAGCTTTCCAAAAAGGTATAGCGTGACCCGATGCGACGTATAAAACTAGAACTACGCGCTTTCAGCGCCAACTATCGAAGATGCCGCAAGACTTTTTTAACAACCCAATACAAGCACTTTTTGGAATGGATTTCGGCTTCTTCAGCGAATTTTGGCCTATCTCTTCGATCGACTGGAAACGGGTTCCACGGAGCGGCAATTTCCGTTTGGGGAACCAGAAAAAATAACACTGAGCTAAATCTTGTGAATACGGTGGTTGATCGATGGCGATGTTGCATTATCATCGCGTAAAATCAATAATAGGTTTTCCACAATTCCGGCCGTTTTCGACGGATGCCTCAATAAAGCCAAATAGAACTCCCTTTTGAAAGTCTTTCAACGATATCCGGACCGTCTTTGAAGGCTTTGTACCACTCGTAGAGTCAAGTTTTTGATAAAACTGAATCACCGTAAAGCTTTTCCGAAACTCGCAACGATTCAAACATTGTTCGAAAACAATCATTTATTAACTGATTTCCTGCACGGTGCACTAGCAAGTAAAATGTGCAACATGTTGCACAAGCTTGTTGAAAGATGTACGCAGCATCTTCGATTCTTTACCCAGAAATGGTTATTTATTATGCTAAACATGCTTTGATAATTGATTTCTCTAATTCACCGAAATATATTTACATATACACAAATAAAGTCTACTACATAACTCTGAAAATATTTGCATTTGCATTTTTGAAAAGCGCAACAAGAAGAACAACTAATTGTTTGACAACTAGAAACATGTCTTATTGTCTATATTTCCGTGTTATTGATAGCTATGATAAATATGCGAGAACGATTCGATAAGTATCCCAAGAAGGTCTGCAAAGTAGAGCCTTGCGTCGGTTTTGTGCGAGATCGTGGCATAGCTCACCAAAACTAAGTGCGAACACATCGAAGCTCGTAAAATTAATTTTTGATGGTCCTCATTGATGGAGAAGCTTTTCCGAATTACTTTTTCAAGTGCTTTTTGATTTCACTGAAGCTTGGGGTGAAATTTTGGCATTACCAGCGTGTACTATATGCCTGCAAATATCGTTGCGAAGAGGCGGTAAGCGAAAACTTAACGAACCACCTTCGTAAACGTACTCGTGTATTTGAGAATAATAAAAGTGCCAACACTTCTTTCAAATTGTTGCAAAACTAAATGCAAATGGTTTATTTATGTTAAAAAAAATTGATTAGTTCGTTCTCATAAATTCCACAGACCATACCTGAAACCTAGTCAATTAATTCTTTATAGGTTTTTTATAGCCCTCTAAAGAAGAGCAACGAATTTATTTGCATTGTTGTTGAATTCTAACAGCGGCCATTGGCTTAACTCTTCGTCTGCTTGTTGACAAGTTTCTGGTTTTCCGCTAACTGGTCGAAGCCAAGCGCGGCTGCGTGGCCAATAGGCGTTGCCAGAAATTTAGTCATTAGCTGATTGTAAAAAATATTCAGTATTCTTAATTAGATAAAGAAAAAACAAACGTAATAGACGAGAATTTTAATTTATAATATGACAAAATTTATATTTTTAACAAAATAATTTATATATGTATATGTATGTGGTATATAATCATATATTTTAATATATTTGATGTGGAAAAGTTGTGCCACCCATGTCGTCCAATGTTATTGGAATTCCAATTAGAAGTGCAACCGTAAAATTGTTTTTTGTTGTTTGTTTTGTTTGTAAGAATTCATTGGCGAAATTGATTTTTTCTTATAAAATCAAGCAGCAGCTAACACAGATCAAAACAACGGTTCTTGGCTAATTGTCGCTTGATATTAAATTCACATAATTTGTAGAATTAATGAACTCAAAGCTATCGCGCTTCGCCGGCCGCCAAAGAGTGCGTCGCAACAACAAAATGCCCGCGACGGAACTGCCTACCGCTTCGGCTGTGGCTCGTAAATGAGTAGTGGTTGTTTCTTCGTTTTTGGTTTTTTACTTGATTAGCATGTCTGGCCGGCCGTTTTGTCAACGCAATGTCGCGGTAGCTTGAACAGTCGTAAACTTATGAATTTATGAAAGTGCGCAGAGCAAGTTGACAGGATTGTGATTTTAGCGGTCATTCCGTTAAAACATGCGGCATATGCGAATGTTCTTCACACAAACACATATACATACTATATGTGCATAGGTACTCGTGCATGCCGCTATCTAAATGTTTAATGCGCAGATATACTTACGAATACTTTAGGCTCGGTTAAACGAGCCAGAGTTTTATTACCAATGTGCAAATAATTTATGAAATAAGCCATGGTTTGTGGTGGATACACTTGAGTATGTACTATGGCAGTTAATACAGTCTGCGGAAGTCCGCTGAAAATTTGAAGAGGTTTTTTCAATTATTTCAAAACAGTCTATAATGGAAAAACAAAAAACCTCGAAGCCCCGATCTCACTGAATGATAATATTTGGAATTCAGCATTGAATTTAGAATCAAATGTTTACTGACGACTGCAATATTCAACTCCAGAGTTAAAATAGTTAAAAAAGAAATAAATCTTTGCAATAAAATGCATTCAAATAGATATGTATATGCCCAAAATGGGGAAATAGTTGAAATAATTCCAATACCGAATGCTATTTTGGGAAGAAAATAGTCTCGAAACGATTAAAGAGGTATGCAGAAAAAAATAAAATAAAAGTCACGACCCAGTCGAATTAAAAATAATTAAGGTAAAATATATGCCCTTTCAGACTCCGACCCCCATTTGTCCTCCAAAATTATTTCCAACAGGGAACACGTTGCTTGAGCCTAGACTTTGATCGTATTCTACTTTATAAAGTTCTACAATAATTAACAAAATGGCTTATATGTACATATGTATATCTGTCGTAAAAGAAAACGTGAAATAATTATTTCTCCTTTAAGAACATAAAAATACCTACTGTAAATGAAGTTAATATTTGGAAAAAATTTTCGATTCTAAGTTTAAGTTAAAAAACATTGTTTATATGTTACAAAAAAAATTTTCGAAAAGCTTAATGTATAAAAGTTTTCATTCTACAATATTCATTAACCTCGTGAGATTTTTACTATTATTGATTAAGTACTATCCATCTGTTAAACTATATAAAAATCTTTACGTGTTTAGATCCTGATAGTGTTAACAGAATCGATAGTGAAATTGTACCTTTTCAGTAGGCTCATAATTTGTTGGTACAATCCTTATCAAGTTAATGCAGTTAAACAACTAAAAAGCCGAAGAAAAATGTATCTGACTTATTTAGACTTCCACTGATTCTCTATCTATAAAATTTTGGTTTTTTCGAAATAATAAATTTATATAGTTGGGGTACTCACAACTTGTCCTAAAGCATCGTAAAATCATAAAATTATAAATTTAAATAAATCGAAAATTTGTATATTAAGTATATGGAGGAGTGAGGGAAATATTGGTCTGATACAACCCATTATTGACATACATATATACCATTACAAGAGGATGATTTCAGTCATATATTGTGTAACACGCGTTGCCCGCCATTTTCGACTAAAAGTCCACTATACTCGTATGTACCGGGGTCTCAGTTTTATCTCGTTATATTAATTGCTTTTTCATTGGTGTAATGGCAAAGGATGGAGTCATGTGTAGAAGTTCACGCAAGTGAGGAAAGTTCTCTGATCGCCATTCACTTGGGAGTGGCCAGAAACGATTCTTTTACATATGACTCAAGCAGCTCACGACTTCCGATCTTTGACCAAGTATCCTCTGGGTAGCCTAAGAACATCCGTTTGAAGGCGAGCTAAAGTGAGAAGGCGAAACCTTCCCTCCACAGGGTTGTGCGCTGGGCTTGGGACCCACCACGTAAAAACAGTACCAATGAAAACTAAACGACAGCCTTGCTGTTAACTCGGCTATAATCGCGTAAGCGGTGTCTACGCCAGTAAAGAAGAAGAAGAATGGCAACAGAACGAATCAAGTGGAATTTAAAATTGTGCTATATGGGAAGTAGGCGTGGCTGTGGTTCGATTTCGTCTGTTTTTACAATATGACATAAGAAGAATGTCATCTACTAAATTTTGTCGAAATCGGTTGGTCGAGTCCCGAGATATGCGATTTCACCACAAATAAAAAGTGGGCGGTGCCACACCCCTCGCCCAATTTTCACACCGGATCCCATAAAGCTCTCGCATACCATCTGGTGGTAAAATTTAATGACTCTGGCGTATAAACAATGGCGCATTTAGTAGTTTTTAATAGTACCGTTATTTGGGGATAAGCGTTTAGAAGTTCTTATAAGATTTGCAGTCAGCATATTTGGTTGTTTTAGCTTATGTGACTAGGAGATAAGTATGAACATTAAACTTTTTCAAAATTTTTTCCCATAGGTGCTCCTTGCTACTGCGATCCTCTGTACCAAACTTCAGCTTTATACCTTGATATAGTGCTTAGTTATGGCACTTTATATGTTTTCGGTTAATAACAATTTGGAGGCATGTCAGTGGTCCGATTACGCCCATCAACGAACTCGAAATTTTTTTGTACTAAAGAACGCACATACCAAGTTTCATCGAGATATCTCAATTTTTACTCAAGTTACAGCGTGCTCGAACGGACGGACGGACATGTCTGACGTGGGAGCGAAATCGCGAGTGCGACGGCTGATAGTTTGATGACAAGGGATATTTTGTCGTGTCCTCGTTCACTACCAGACCCTTTTGCTTCGCTTCTTTATCCAGAAATATCCTTAAAAGTAAAAAAAATTGTACCATCGAGCGACTTCCGTGGGAGAAGCAAGCGGTGCCAAGTTGAACAAAAAAGGTTTATCTGGCTTAATCCCTTAGAAATCCGTAAATGGGATCGTTTAATCAAAATGAGCAGCATGAATTATCGGAAAAGATGATCAGATAAGGGAAAAAATATGTGATTCTAATTAATCGAATTAAATACTTAAATAATTCTATCTATTACTTCGATATTCAAAACTGAATTCTCTACAGTCCCCAAAAGTGACTCAGCAGCTTAGGCGTACGCTCTTGCAAACATTTAGCAAATACGACGAAAACACGTTGACGTAGGCGTAAAGCGAATATAATTGCAAATCAATAAGTCAAACAGAGCAAACAACAACTACAACCACAACAATTGATGCAGATAACCAAGAACATGGAATCAAACAGAAACCAACACACACTCTTATGTGGATGTGCACTCAAACATAGATAAGGCCGGGCGCGTGAGCTACGCTTCAAGCGAGCTACTCTGGCGAGGAGAAGGCGAGGCGAAGACACGGAACGCAACGGAGCAAGAAAAATGATTTGTGAATTGCTGACATTGCGAGATGACGTTCTCGAAACAAAACGAAATATTGGCAGTGCAAAATAATGGGGAAAAAATGCAGAAAAACAATAAAAACAACAACAAATCGAAATAAAAACAATAGTTTGCGCTACAAAGGCAACAACAAAGTGGATTTTATAAGCAGCAAAATATCAACGTGATGGCTGCGTCGACGAGTAAATAATAGGCGAATGCAATAAATGCGGCAAGACAGAGATCACAACAACAACATGACGATACAAATGGCTGCAGAAACTGAAAACTACAACAAAAGCGCATTGCAATAAAAGTAATCAAATATGGCAGAAACAACATGCAACGCCCAACCACGCGATTCGTATGTGGCGAGTAAGCGAAGCGCTCGGGGGAATGAGAGAGGTTCGAGGGGTAGCGGCCAACAAAGATGGGGAGAGTGAGGAAACAAGGGGGAAATGCAAAGATGCTGCTATGAAGGGTATGTACCAAGGTAACAACAACAGCAATAGCGACAATAAGAAAAACAAAAAATACTAACAACAACAAACATATCCACTAGCTACATGACAAGCCGGTATAGCCGAACTACAACAACAAGGTGGAAAAAAAACAATGACAACAACAAATTCGACTAGCTGCCTGACAGCGCCAGTATATCTCAACAACAACAACGACTACAGCAATAATTATAACAATAACAACAACTACAACGAGAACATCTCAGCATGCACTGCATACAAAGCTAATATATATCAACAACAACAAATCAACAAACAACATGTTGCAATAACAATTTATGATGTTGTCGAAGACAGCCGAGGACGTCGCAACAACAAAAAGACAAATGCAAAGTAAGGTATCCCAATTCAGTTACGTGTGTGTGTGTGTGTGTGTACGGTAATATTTTCAGGATGTTGTGTCGTCAAGGACAAGAGCAGGAAACAGCGCCGCGAAGTGGGCAAGCGGCGCAGCAGTGACGCAATGTTGCAACAGCATTCGCCTTACTTGCCGTGCAACATACTCGTATTGTTTTTTCGGCAACAATTGTGTGGCGGCAGCATGTCAAAATGTTTTTCGATTTTCTGTGTACTTGATTGATTTCGTTGAGTTGGCGATCGTTTAAACTGTTGCAACAAAGCGCATGTTTGTTGTATTCTTGCAATCGCCATATGACATTTCTAATTAAATATGCAACACTGCAACACTGCAACAAAAAGCTTGTTGGTGGAATATTTGGCGGCACAGCTGGCAGTTGGGTGCCCACGGTGGGCGTCTATGTAAAAGAATAACAATAAAAACAACTACAAAATAGTAAAAGACTCCACCGCGTTGGCTGTGCGAGCTTCGCTTATGCGCCCATCGTACATAAACAACAACAAGAATAACAATTGTTGCAATGTCAAAAAGCAGAACCATAAATTTATTGCCGCTTGGATAATTTTCGGCGAGGCGGTCATGGTCACCACGCCAGCGCGCGCCGCTGTTGTTGGCGGTTGAGGTGGTAGCAATGGTGGCAATTACTTGCATTTCAACAACAATTGCACGTTGTGCGCTGATCCATCAAATTGCTGCGAAATTATGTCAGCATTTTGGAGATATTAAGCAGGACATATGCACTCACATACATATGCACATTGGCACCGTTGGAACGTCAATTGCGTTGTGTGCTCATATTAATAACGGGCATGTGCAGTTGGGCGTCAAGCTGCCTTAGCCGCTTGCTTGATCGGTTATTTAGCTCCACATATTCGATTGTGTGTGGGTGGCTGCCATTCTTCGCTCGCAGCCAACTCGTCGACGTGCAGTAAAGCAATTTCACAAATCGTACACTTGAAGATATATTTATTTTGTGATATAACGGCTCTGGGATGTTATGTAATGGTTGGAGGATTTCAGAGAACTTGATTTCTTTTAAGGACATACTTATACGAGTTGAATAATTATAACAGGAACCTTATAGACGAAATATTTTTTAACTGCATTCGAAGCCAAGTATATGTCGACCATTATAAATCTCCCTATTTAGTCTATAATTTGACAAAATCAAAATATATTTTGCGAATAGAAGCTGAAATTTGCCAATTATGTAGTAAGTTAGAAAAAAATACATTTTTGTTTCTGAAGAGGCATTTTACATATGTAATAAACAAATGAAAATTACATTTATAGGACTTAATGTGGAAATCGGTGATCGGTAATTTCAGGTTAAGTTAACCGGAAGGCTTTCACGCCTTATGTAGACCTACTAGTCCTTGGTAATGTCCAATGGAGATTCAGTTTAATGCGAGCTACTGCAAAGCTTTTGGCGAACTTTGAGAGAGAGCTGATATCTGACTGACCTATATACCTGAGCCTATATAGCTGAGACGAATTCTGGATCAGAAGAATTTTCTTCGGTCATTTATTAATCGGTGATCACTTAAAAAAATTCGGATTTCTTTGTTACCGTAGCCGATCTCCGAAAAACGGTGCCTGGTGGTGAGAAATATTTTTCTGCTAAACTTATCAGAATTTTAAATTTGGTTTAAAGGTCGTTCCTTGCAGAAAGATTAAGATATTTTTTGTGTCTATGAAAATATTAATATCGATATTATTCAGTCTCACTTTATAAAAACGGTACAATAGGGGTAAACACATCCGGGTGTTTCCTCCTCATCTTCGCCTATTCTACTATGTCGAATTGCTATCGAAATCTTAAAATTAAAAGAAAATGAATATTGCAAGTAGTTTAGTGAATCTCCTGTGAAAGAACTCGCAGTCGCATAGAATTTTGTTGTTGACTAGCACTTTTTGAGCTCATTAGAGGATCAGAAATCATTTGTCAGAATTCTATGAAGACGGCTGAATTAGTGCCGAATTGTAAATAGCAGGCATTAATAATATGAAAAATCTCAATATTTCTTGAAAATAAATTACAGAATATCGATTTGCGGGGTATTTTTTTGCTAACATTGCATGATTATGACTCGACTAAACATTCGAAGCTTCGAAGGATACTGCCGTAATCAAAGTCTTTTGTCATATGCATATCGATCGGTGCCTGTACCGATTTCTTTGAGCCGGCTTTTGTATGAAAGGATTGTAGATTCATTGTTTGGGATACTGAATGTCCTTAAACAGATGAAGATCAGTGCAAATGTTCCGTTTTAGGAAAGCATTTGTGGGTTAAGAAAATTAATATCAGCTAAAAGTTTTCAGTCATGTACTATTGGTTATGAATCCATCATTAATTTTTAAAATAAAATTGCTTACACACCACCATCCTAAAATCTTTTGGAAAAACATTCTTGAACTTGCTTCACTGTTTCGGCGTGCAAAAATTTTGCGTGGCAATTTTTCAAAGTAATTTTTCGCGAATTTTGACGTATTCTGATTTCAGTTCTAACATTTTTTGATGCATTCAATCTATTTTTTTTAATCTGTCATAACGCTGATGTTGCCACATTTGCTTGGGAACGTGTATATTGTTGTCAATATGTGATTTCATTGTAATTGCTATGGTTGCTGTTGTTGCTGTTGTCGGTTTTGTCTGTTTTGCATACGACCGCCACCAATGGCCGAAAATGCAAATTATCGCTGACAAGATAAATGGCCAACGTGGCGCATTGTTGGCTAATGCCAGTGTAATAGGATTAGCCACGTCTTAAGCTGCCTTTAACGCAAAGCGCGGCTCAAGTTTGCGCTGACATGCGAGCGATAGCACCATATGCATTTGCATATACATATATACACACACACATGTTCACAAGTGCATATGTGTATACTTACATGTGGCACGTTCGTAAGAAGTGCGCGTAGTTTATGCGAAAATCTCCTTTCCAATCACATCAAAATACTCATAGTTTACAATAATATTGACAGCAAATGTATAGAAGCGCGTGTGTACATATGTTTGTGTGCGTATTTTGTTTCCTCCGCGTTGCAGACTTCTCAAGCAATTCATTTGGGCACTCGCATTTATTAATATGTGCGTACGCACATGCAACAGTTGTATCCACGCATACATATCGCTACTATATGAGCTTGTATGTGTGTTTGTTGTGTTTTGGCGCTTTTTTTATGATGTCCGAAGCGCAGCTGTCATTTCTCACTAATTTCGCTACAAATTTGAAAAATTAGCAACAGCAACAAGAGTAACTGCAATAGCGATGACAACAACAACAACTGTAACAACAACGAATCCTAAGCAGCATCTAAGTTGCGGTAAACCGTTTCCGCAGATGCTCTTGCTGACCATGACAAATTCGATGCGTTTAAGAACTAAGCTGGTGTTTCTGTGTGGCATAAACATGTTGCACACATTTTCCGTGTCAGTCACGTATATAATTTTCCGGTTTCTATATAAATGGAGAACTTGTTTCTTTATGCATAGTACTACTCCGTCAGACACATCTCTTAAAGTCCCCACTCAACTGCTCGATTAATATGCGAGACTTTTTGTTACCAAAAATGCTCCCGTAGGTTTGACAAAGCTACGAGGCATATATCGATCATATATTTTGTCTCATCTTGTATTTAAATTCTTGATTCCTCGAAGGAATGCTTTCAGTGCTTTAATTTATGCGCGAGGCTGTTAATTAGTTAGAGAGACGTTGGCTTCAGAAATTATTCTTGAAGGCTCAGGTGTCCATATTTTATACGACTTACTTTATGATTTTGCATATTCTTCTACTTAATCCTTATGGTCTCCACAATTTTTATCCTCACAATAAATTAAAGTAAGTTTTAGGCTCAAATTCTTCATCCCACAAAAGGCTAATCCTTTCTGTGCAAGTAAGTGGTACAAAACCAGACCTTATTGGCTTCTAATTCACTCTTTACCCATCGGTGTAAGATATTTGCTTACGCATGCATTTGCTTATTATCTATTAAGTCTCACAGCTTGCGAATTCCTTTGAAGCACGTATTTGCAAAACAACCACTGTGAAAAGCTTACGTGGCCCTTTTGACTGACAACATACATATATGACTCTTTGTAAGAAAAGGAAAAAACTCAATATTCCCAGCTTCCGAAGAAAATCTCAGAGAAGTCCTTTCTTTAATACAAGTCTATAGCAAAGCACATAACAAGTTTAGGACACGGATACTTATCCGATGGACCAAATCATTAATGTAATACATCTTTCTTGTAGTCCTTTTTCCAAATGGAGTCCTTTGTAGCGTCAGCCTCGTTTATGTCTAGGCTTTGTAAAACAAAGCTTTTTTACATCATTAGGTTAACGACTAGCATTTAAAATGCATTCAATATCAGATATATTCTAAATAGCTAGAAAACATAAAATATCGCAATGTTTTCGAGAGGAAAAATTAACCAAATTAACAATCTAGAAGTTAACATGTTATCTTGGTGACGAAGGAAAGAATTACTTTCAATGTAGCTTCTTCGTGGTATTAATGGTCGCCAATACGAGGATTACCTTCTCTTTCTTTCTATGTAGGCTTTAATTTCCAAAGTGATTTAAAAGAATTTATGTAAATTAAAATCTTTTCAGATCTCTCGTTGCTGTCTCAGAACACACAAGGCAACAACAACTCAGGCACAACAGTGTTTAAGAGAGTAAATAAAAACATGAAATATAGAGACCTATCTGGACACATATGCTTCAAAAGATACCGTTATCTCAATATGCCAAAATATACAATATACGAGTATCTGCGTCTTTGCGGAGGCGTTTTGGCTCGGGCTTTGTTTGTAGAGGATTACTTGTTATCGGTTTTTAAATAAGTAAGTACTACTCCTATTTACGATTAGATAATAATTAATAGGATTACATAACAATTAATTTTGAGTTACGACGTTTTTATATGAAAGGTATGCAGAGATATACATACAGACTTGTAATGGTGTATACATACCGCATCCAATATATTTTTATTTGCCCGAAGGTTGACCATTGCTGCTGTTTGTTCATACTGTCTAGGCCAATGCTATGCTCTTGTGAATTTTTAATTAGTTTGTGACCCTTTTGCCGCGTCGTGTCGCTGATGCTGTCACTCGTGCTCTTGCTGTTCTTGTTCTCGGTGGCACTGTTTGCGATCCCGCAGTTGCCATCGTCACTGACGGCTCTGAAAGTTCACTCTTTTTAGTTTAGTACAAGTTGACGAAGTCTTCAGAAGCAATGTCATTCGATAATGCACAGTCCCTGTAAGTGTGTGTGTGTAGGCTTCGAGTACATATTTTGAATGTATGTAGGCATGCGGTTGCAGAGGAATTAGATTTGCATTGAGGAATTATTTCTTATGACCAAAAGCATTAACCTACTAAACTCTTGGACACCGTTATACGAGTATCGATTAGTTATGAGAAGAGTTAATATTAATTAAGTTTCTTACGCTTATAGGTAAGTCAACAACGGTATTTTTCGCAGAAGTGTTTTCATGGTATATTTTTAGAGTGCAATGCATTATCCAATACAATAATCTGGGGATCGAAATGACAAAATTTGTAAGGTAGAAGTTTTGAGCAGTATAATTCTTCTTGACTTACACAATCTAACTTTCCATTGCGGTTTAAAGTCTATTTTTATACTTCTGCAACCTGTTGCTGCAGAGTATTATATTTTTGTTCACCTAACGGTTGTACGAGTACGTATCACCTAAAACTAATAGAGATAGATGGTTTAAATATATACATACGTATATAAATGATCAGGATGACAAGAAAAGTTGAAATCAGGGTGACTGCCCGTCTGTCTATCTGTCCGTGCAAGCTGTAATTTGAGTCAAAATTGAGATATCTTGATGAAACTTGGTACGGAAAAAAATTGGAGTTCATAGAAGGGCGTAAACGGACCACTGCTATGCTCACAAATCGCCTTTAACTGAAACCATAGAAAGTGCCATAACTTAGCACTTAATTAAAATATAAAACTGTAATTTGTTGTAAAGAATCGCAGTAACAAGGGGCACCAGTGGGCGAAAGTTTTTAGAAAAGTGGGACAGGCCCCGCTTTTTAATAAATTTAATTTACATATCTTCTAAACCACTAGCGCTACAATAAGCAAATTCGTCCCGCTCAAATATTATAAGAACTTCTATCGACAGTCTGAAAATGGATGAATTCAGAAAATAACCCCGCTTACTCCTTCCTCCTCATATAACGGTACTGTTAAAAAATACTAAAAATAATAAAAAAAAATAATAAATAAATACACAAGAGACATTAAATGTTACCTGCGAGTTGGTCCGAGAGGGCTTTTGTGGGAAATTTTTGGGCTTTTCTCCGCCCTCTTTTTGGTGAAATCCCATATCTTAGCATTGCTGCCATATTCCTATATCACAATGTGAAATGGTTGAAATCACGCCTACTTCCCACATAGCAAAACTTTAAATTCCACTTGATTCGTTCAGTTTCCAGTACACAAATCAAGAAGCAGTTAATATGTTGGGATAAAACTTAGCACGAATAATGATCCAACCCCTATGGACCAAATATTTCGACCCCGGTACCTGTAGTTGATTTTGGTCAATGTGTGGTACATATAACTGAAATTAAGCGATAACCCTCTTTTTATAATGGTATATCTCTATCTCTACATCACTAATGTTACCTCTTTCCCTTCAAAATTTTCCTTTAATTTTTAAAATGTGGAGTTAACGTACTCCAGAAGTCATCCTGACACATTGATCCATTTATTTCTTGATTCGATTCGGTTGCGTTGAGATCTCTATGCTTTCTTGGGTACGCAAAGTTGGAACATATACATACTGGAGGTAATATGAACATTGAGCGTTATTGGAGATATAATGCGAAACACTGTATTCCAAATAACTTGTGCCGTTGTAACTGTCAGATATAATATAACTATGTCTACTTTGACATCTGATTTGACGTGTATACTTTTAGGAAATTCAAGGCCTCTTAAAACTCACTCAATAATATACCACAAAATGATATGAGGTTATTTTGTCTGCTAAGTGGGCAGGAAAGCGGTAGTGCCTTTTTATTCTGGTAAAGAAATATAGCGCACTAAACCATTGGGGTTTCGGTTCTTCATCAGCGTTTTCAGCATTTCGTAAGATAGCGCATTTACGTCACTGTTACTCGTATTAACAGTGGCTACGTTTGTAAATTTTCGGCGCGCCAACCTTGCCCACCGCGGCACTACGGAATTACTCGTACTTCCTTTGCTTTGTCAACTTTTTGCACACGTCTCAACTTGTGCGCTTGTGTGTGTTGGCTGGTGCATGTGCGAAGGAATTTGAATTTCACACACGTCAATTTTTTGGTATTGTGCCGCAACGCGCCACGCTACCAATCAAGTGCCGAGCGGTGCGGGCCGCCTGCAATTGGGAAAGAAAGGAGCAGAATTGTGTTGATGTTGCAATCAACAGTGCAATCGCATTTCAAAGCGTGGCTTTTTTGCCAGCCGCTGCTGCTCATTGCTTTTCTTGCTGCCGCTTTTTTCTGCTCTGTTATTGTACTGAATTTTGATCTGCTACTTTGGATGTTTCGTTGTTTGTTTTTCGTTTTATTTTTATATTTGTACTTGCTGCATTTCAGGTAAACTGGTTGGTTTTTGTGGTGGCAGCGCCGTTTTTACTCGATTTCCACTTCGCCGTTTCATTTCATCCAAATGGGTATGTCATCGAAGACATGGCGCGCGAATAAACTTACACACATAGCAGCACAAACAAACATTCTGCCACATATGTACGGATATTTGTGTACATATGTATGTCCGCGGTCTTTTACTAAGCAGAATTAATCCAACAAAAAACAATCGAACGAAGAATCGGTAGCTACCGCAGCGTCAGAAGCAGAAGGATCGCAACTACGGTGTTGTGAGCAGCAGCCATTGTGTCGGTGAACGGCAACAAAATCAGCAACAGAATGGTGACAGCAGGCGCAGAGAACGCAGTCGCCGTTGGAAATACACGCCGCATTGATGTCAGTCGCATCTGTTTCTCGGCATGTGCTACGAAGTTTCAATAATTTAAGAGCAGTGACAAAATGATTTTGCTTATTTTGGCGTTCGTATTTACATTAGAAAGAAATGCCAGCCATTGGAGATCAGCGAATTAGACATAACCTGAAGCAGCGCTCGAAATCGCCAACGAAAAACAGTAAAATATATTTCTTAAGTACTTTTTATACCCTGAAGAGGTAGGGTTCGGAAACCCTAAACATTTCTCATTTTTTTAGATATCGATCTGAAATAGTGCACTCGTTCTTTTCTCACCAAGAAACTGCTTATTTGACGGAACCACCGATATCAGACCATAGCATCTAGCTGCCTTACAAACTGGACTATCAAAAACAAGTTTCTGTATGGAAGATGTTTTATTTGAGAAGTTACTTTCACGAAATTCAGCACACATTATTATCCAATTCTTCGCTACAATTTTCGAACAAAATGTTCAAAACCTTATATTTGTACCTTCTCATGATATAAAAGATGCAACTGTGAAGGCTTCAGTGCAGTCGAAGCTAACAGCTTTGCTATTGTGCTATTATTGTAATAGTTTTGTTCATCGTTATATATAAAAACTGGAGGAAATATGTAAATACTATGTAATCGACCTCTCCACAGGGTTGTGCGCTGGGTTTAGAATCCGCCACGTAAAAACGCCGATAATGAGTAGTTATGAGGACCATGGCAAACAAAATAAGAATTACGATTTGAGGGCATGCGACTGGAATGTCCGGTCCCTTAATTGGGAAGGTGCCGCTGCCCAGCTGGTTGATGACCTCGTTAAAGTGAATGATGAGATCACCGCCATCCAAGAATTGCGGTGGACGGGACAAGGAGTGAGGCGAGTAGGTCCTTATGGCATTGACTATAATGGCCATATAAAGAGGTGGGAGAGAGACTCCGTCGCCGAATACTGTCATTCACCCCGGTGGAATTAACATCTAGCCACAAACCGAATCAAAGCGAAGTTCTTCAACATATCGCTGATTTTCGCCCACGTCCCGACGGAAGAGAAGGACGATGTGACCAAAGATGCCTTCTAGCCTAGCCGCTGCCCTTTAATTCGCTGAATTATGTCATTATCGTCGTATATCTCATACAGCCCATCGTTCCATCGAATGCGATATTCGCCGTGGCCAGCGCGCAAAGGACCATAAATCTTTTGCAGAACTTTTCTCTCAAAAACTCGCAACGTCGACTCATCAGTTGTTGTCATCGTCCAAGCCTCTGCACCATATAACAGGACGGGAATTATGAGCGACTTATAGAGTTTGGTTTTTGTGCGTCGAAAGAGAACTTTACTTCTCAATTCTCTACTCAGTCCAAAATAGCACCTGTCGGCAAGAGATATTCTACTTTGGATTTCCAAGCTGACATTGTTGGTAGTGTTTATACTGGTTCCAAGATACACGATTTCAAAGTTATCACTGTCAACAGTGACGTGAGAGCCGAGTGCGACGACTGTTTGTTTGATGACAGGAGATATTTCGTCTTGCCCTCGTTCTCTGCCAGACCCATTTGCTTTGCTTCCTTGTCCAGTCTGCAGAAAGCAGAACTAACGGCGCGGGTGTTGAGGCTGTTGAGTCTAAAGCCACATTGATAAGGTCCAATCAGTTTGTTGACAGTGGGCTTTAATCTTTCACATAATACGTTCGATAGAACCTTATACGCGATATAAGGCTCTATTGAACTTATTGTGTGAACACTGTCAACAAAATGATTGTACCTTACCAGTATGGCCTTCGTCGATTTCAAAACTGGGGTCGAATCGCTACATCCATGCACGAGTCGGCAAATATACGAAAGGAAATTACGTCAATCGTATGCGGTGATTGGCATTATGACATACGATAGCAAACGGATCGTAATGTATTTTCAATTCACAATAGTTTTTAAATTCCACATTGGTTTGGATTGTATTTTTAGACCACAATAGGCGTGGAACTGTCAAAGCTGTTGCGAAAGTTTCAATAAACTAACAAAAGCTAATTGAATATCAAAATGGATCCAACTTTGTTTTTTATTTCAGCTTTAGTGAAAGTGATGGGGATTAAAAAATAGTGCGGAGGTAGCTAAGCGATCGTAGCAATAACGTAGGTATAAAAAAAAAAAACAAATCGTGAATCCTCATTAACAAAATTTTGTAGACGTAGAGGAAGGTATCACCCCTCAAAAGTGGAGGCATTACATAACATTTGCGTAAAGTGTTCTTTAATAAATTTAATTCAAAAATGCATATGTCCTTAACCTTTTAAATAATTTTATTTTTAATATCAACTAAAATAAAAAAATTTTGTGCATATAAATAAATTTTTCTTTTAATTTTTAATGAAATATTTCATTCATTAGTTTCTTGTTTATGTTCTTTATTAATTAAAATTATAAAAAACATGAAATTTAAAAAAATTTGCTCACATTTTGATAAATTTGTCTATTACGATTGGTAGTTTGCGCTCGAATGACGATTCGAACGAACAGATGCGTTTATATACTCGTTCACGTATGTCATCATGCCAGATTACGATAGAAGCGTTACGATCACGTATGTCATAATACGAAATACAGGCTTTTATGTGACGAGTGATACGTTCACGGATTTAACGATTCGACCCCTGCTTTTGACAGCACGGAAAGGAGCTGCTTTATGAGATATACGACGATATTGACATAGTTCAGCGAATCAAGAGATAGAGGCTGCGAGGACTAGGTCATGTCGGACATATGGACGAAAACACTCTAGCTCTGAAAGTATTCGACGCAATGTCCGCCGGGGGAACCAGATGAAGAGGAAGACCTCCACTCTGTTGGAAAGACCAGTTGGGGAAGGACCTGGCTTCGCTTGTAATCTCCAATTGGCGCCACGTTCCGAAAAGTAGAAACGACTGGCGCGCTGTTGTTAACTCGGCTATAACCACGTAAGCGGGTTCGTTGCCATTAAAGAAGAATACAATTTTATAAGTGCAACCTTATCCTCCTGTTTAGCCTTTTCTCGGAATAATAAAGAGCTGAATATACCAAATTTATGATAAATAAATTACGTATGTGGGAGTTGGGGTAGTATCGACTCGATTTTATCTATTTTTTCAATACCATATTCTATTTACATGGCAAATACTAAAAAAAAAATTATAGGAGAAAAATCAGCCGGAACTTCAAAAATTACTTAGGGCTTAGGTTATGTTTTCAATCAATTTTATATATATTGGACACAAATATACACTGTTATGAGTAAAACATGCTCTCTCAATATTATCAAGATAACCCACATATTGGCCGATATATGCGGTACAAAGTCACCCAAAAGTTCGAAAAACTTTATATTATGTATACGAGTATCAGGACGAAGGGAAGTATCGACTGATTCAACCCATTTTTGACACACAGACATACCATTGACAGAGTAGGGTTATCCCTAAATTTTAATTGTATATCTCCCATATTGATCAATATTTTCGATCGAAAGCCAAGTATAGGTACTGGGGTCCAAATATTAAGTTATTAGCGGCTTCAACGATTTTTATTGTATTTTGTTAACATGTTTTGGTCATACGGTGGCATATACTGCAAAGCTTTATCCCGTTATATTAAATTCTTTTTGGTTTTCGTAATAAAAACTAAAAAAAGGAAGGCATGTATATATGTATATATAACCCTATATCTATCTCGATTAGTTTTAAATGATAGATACAACCGTTAGGTAAACAAAACTATTATACTCTGTAGCAACAGGTTGTTATAATTGTTATATTTTAACTAACAGTTCAAATGCCAAATTGAAACTAAATACCTTCTCTCTCTTTCCTCTCGGAAGATAAAGCTTCCTTTATCGTTCTGGCAATGATAATAAAGACTGAGTAAAAGTGTGGAAAGTAGTGTGCTTAACCTGAGGTGATTTTAAACAAAATCCTATCCATAAGATCTGAAGTGTTTCGGTTTTTATGGAATATATAATATTTGACACAACCAATAAGGGCATTATCAGTAAGCTAGACTGCTCCCAATGGTTTGAGCTTTAATGAGATATAGCATTTTTGTGAAGCAACTTGTGTTATTTTACAAAAAAATGGATCATAAAGCATTTCGTGTGTTAATAAAGCATTGCTTTTTGAGGGAAAATACTATTGAATTTTGGTATAGGGAAATCCACCGTTGACAAGATATTTGCTAAACTGGAAACAGGCGAAATCAGCAAAGTAGGTGCCTCGCAATTTTATACTCCAACAAAAACAACGAATAACTGATTCTGAGAAGTTTTTAAGTGCTCTCTAATCGAAAGCCGAAATTCTTCGTCGGTGATAGAAACATAGCTCCATCATTTCCCACTCGAGCCCAATCGACAGTCATTCTAGTGGACTGCATATGATGAACCGGTTCTCAGGCGTGGAAAAACGAAAAAGTCGGCTGGAAAAGTTATGACATCAGTCTTTTGGGATGCACGTGGTATAATACATACTCAACGACTGATTACTGAGCCAGTTATAATCTATTTCATTGTATTATTTTTGAGAAGATTCTGTTTAAAATTGTACGCATATGTATGTATATTCAAATTATTCCTACAAACATGAATTTTGAACAAATGTTTATGATTTGAAATATAATTTTTGAATTTATGAGTTGCATTAAATGTTGACATAGAAAGATAAAAGGTAGCCTATGTCCGTACCCTGGTTCTAAGCTACCTCTTCACCAATTTTTAACCAAATCGGTTCAGCCCTTCTTGAGTTATAAATGGTGTAACTAACAACAACTTTCTTTTATAAATATACTCGTATATACATAGATTATTATAAATATAACGCTCCCTTTGTTTAGGTGGCTGATGGGTATAATGGTAAAAAATTTTGATATACCGTTATTTATGTTCCTAAAAGTCTTGCATTGTTCGTGTTAATATATTTACTACTAAATTCACTCTGTTTTGTTTCTGTACATAGTTGCGAAGTTAAAGTTCTTTTAATTTTTAACCAAATAGTAAATACGTTACGATATAGAAAGTGAATTAAGTGCGACTGCTAATAAGAAACCGTTTTTTAAAGTATTAGAATTCCTTTTTGGTGCTAATTTTTATTAGTAATATTACTGATTTCTGGCAAGGATGTGTTTCAAAGTTGTGGTTTAAAATATATAAAAATATATTAAAATGTATTTTTCAAGTTTTTTAATGAGGAAAAGCTGCCGTTGTACACCTATCCTTCGCAGCTACATTTTTAATCTTCGTCGGTCTGGAAAGATGTGCAAAGAAATTTCGAATAAACTTTTCAAATGCTCAAAAAAACTGTTTTTAATGTCTTTAAGCATATACAGAATTTTAAAAGTATTTTCAATATTGCACACAAAGAAAAAACTTGAAAAACCTCAACAGAAATATACCGCACACCTACTCCTGTCTCCCGAGGAGACAAAAAAAAAGAGTTCCAGTGACATTCTTCATTCAAGACGAATATAACGTCCAAATATCCAAGAGAACAATTGTACTGCGTTTGGTCGAATTTGGACTTCATGGCAGGGCAGCACGAAGGAACCCACTTCTGACTAAAATTAGTAGAAGTGACTCGTAGAGTTTGTCAACTCTTATTGGTCTAAGACAACAAATCAACGGAAGTATGTCGTTTGGAACGATGTAACAAAAATTAATTGCTTAGATCCTGATTTTGGAAGGTATATTCGCTGTCCAATAATTCAAGAATATGATCCACGCTATGTTCCACGCGTAGTTGAGTATGGGAATGTTTTATCTGGAATGGTGTTGGTCCACTCCATAAGTTTAATGGAATTTCACACAAGGAGCACACCCTATAGAACATCTCTGGGTGATTTTAAAAGGGCCATGTGCACCAAAAATATTCCAAATGTGGATGTTCTTTATTATGAAATTAGAGAATGGCAAGCTACACCATTGGTGCGCTGTCAGAGTCTTATAAGGTAAATTTGGAATCGATAAGAAGCAATATTAAAGTAAAAGAGTTAACCAACAAAATACTAACTGAAAGTAAGCAAGTTTTTGTAATATGATTATTTTTCGTTGATAAAATATTTACATTCCAAAATCGTTGATTTAACATGTTTTTGTTAAAATCTTCAAAATAAAAACAAATTTTAAACACAACTTTTACTATTAGAGTTTAAATTTTACATAGATTTCAATAAAATAAGTAAAAATACAATAAATATACGTGATTTATTGGAAAATAAAATCATTTACTTCAAAATAGGTTTCGTTTCTAATTAGCTGTCAAAAGCTGTATATATTAGGATATCTTTTTTTTTGAACTATTCATTTTTGCCTGAAAATTTGAGCCCTTAATATTAACATTAAGTATTCGACCAAGGCATGTAAAAATTTTCAATTGAAAATATACGAAAATAGAGATTTTCTATCTTTAAATTTCTATAGCTCAAAGGCTTTTTATGGCACCGTGCCCATTGGCTGTACATGCTGTGTGTTACCCAATAGGATGGGTCGATTCCGGACTTTTTTCGATTCGGGATTTCTAATAGTGCGGAAAAGTTGCCTTAGTACTTCCTGATTCCAATGCAACTTTTTGTTTTGAGATCGGATTGCATCTTCAACCCCAACTCCGGCCTTGAAATTTCGGAAATTCGCCTAAAATCGTGAAATTGTCTACCTAGCGCCTGAAATACGCATCTCATGGCAAAATGTACAAAACAAAAGTTATTTGTCACGTCATTTGCTACCGAAATGGTATACGTGATCATGGCCGTAGGACGAACCGTTCCCGAGATACGAGCGAAAAGGCGGCGCGCCACAGCGCAAGGTGAAAATTGTTGCAGCTCTCAGCTAACCTGTATTGGTCACCCAGAACCCACCGCGTGGAGGTGTCTGCTCTTCGGGTTCCTCCCAAGCCCAACCCAACCAACCAACCATATGTCAGGCTTGTTTTAGTCTGAATCTGTGTCAAATTTATTGATAAAATCAGATTTTGTACTAAACTTCACTGTAGAGCATATAAAAGGATCACGAGATTGGGGGCCAATAACTTTAGAAGATGCCTCTGTCACCAGTTTGACGGTTCTTTCGACTGCCAGGGTGTGAGAGGGGAATTCACTAAATTTCCATACCTCTGCAGTGTCTCCCGACAGCCCTTTTATGAGTTCTTCGTTAGAAACTGAACAAAGAACTGGTGGAACAGTCAAGGTAATAGTCTTCCAGTTAATTATAACGTAATAATTATTAGCTTTGAAATTCAGCTCTGACACTTTATTACATCTGACCCTTCCATTTACAGTGTCAGACTCTGCTTCTCTGGCTGCCAGAAGACGGTCAAGGGCCAACTTTCTGACTTCTATCCGTTCGTCAGTCATCATACTAAGGAGAATGTTTTCTGGAAGAGCAAAGAAAGCATTCTGTTGAATGGATGAATCGACAACCTTGCGCAGTTTAGCAAGTAAGTATCTCGACCTTTGAATTGCAGCATAGAGATGGCGCGAGCCATCTTTGATTGAACTGTTGAATCTTATTGAGAACCACAAAGGTTAGTAAACTGTAAGTATGTACTTGACCAAAATCTTTATTTCCTTTGTTGGTTTGTCAGTAGAAATGTATAATCTCAGAATTCTATTTGCACAGGTGAGCCAGCGAGATTTGCACATGTTACCTGGATGCATCGATGCTAAATCTGAGGAACATTGACCGGAAATAACAGCTTCTGATATTTTATAGAGATAAGCTTGGTCTGTGTTAAGTTGGGTCGGATTAATAACCTCAGAAGGTAATGGCAGGATGGAAAAACTTTCAAATTTGACAACAGACAACTTCTCACAATCAGGGAGCAGTTTACCTATTTCGCCAGAGAATGTATTTGGACTCTTTGAGACACCTTCCAACCTCTGTTCGTGTTGGTGCCATCAGCACCGACAACTTCTAGATGTTCCACATCAACTGAATTGTCTTGTAAATGTTGCCAGCTTGCGTCTCATCCTCAGCTGACCCGGAAGGAGAGGTGACGTGGCCAAAGTAATGGCAACCAGGTTCCGCTATAAGAGAAATATGTTCCTCTTTGACAGTGGCGCGGTAGTACTTTTCACCTTCGAATGAAGTTTTGAAAGCTTTTCTTTACGTTCATTTTTCTTTGTAATCTGTTTTGTTTCAGGTAGATCAACACTTCCAATGCGACCAATTCTTCTGGTTCTCTGGTCCAAGAGAAATGGTTGTTCATTGATAGGAACTTTCCTTTCCTTTGGACAAGTGCAAGAAGAAAAATAAATGCATTTACAAGCAGCGATGTCAAATAATTTTCCAGCAGAAGAAACAAAGTCGTCTCTTTTAGAGCTCAAACCTATTGGGTTCCTTAAAAACATTTGTTTAAGAGTCAGAAATTTCTTATGGTATGTGGTGAGCATTTGTACAACTCTGGTGTGTGAAACTATCGGAATAGATGACTTTTTGAAAGTATTTTCAACCTTTTTTGCAACTATTTCTGTAACCTCTTTACTCCTAGGTTCATAGTTGTCGCCTCGGAGTCGCCCTATACGAAATCTTTCAAACTGATAACACAAAAGAACATCCTGGTAAGTAGGTAACTGGGACTCAGAGAGATTGTACGGATATATGCCAAACACAGGACATTTCTGTCTAAATTTAAATTTAGATACAGACATCTTGAGTTCTGTGTTCTGTTGAGAGAATATAAGTGATAGCACTCGGCGAAATAAACGACAAGAGTGAAGGAACTCGATGAAAAATATTTATGTGGAGACCAGTCCGAACGTGTCCTTTGGCGTAGGTGAATAAATGTGAGTGATAGCACTCGGCGAAATCAACGTCAAGAAGTGTGGCCGCAAGCCGATTTTCATCTTACGCTGTGGCGCGCCGCATTTTCGCTCGTATCTCGGGAACGGTTCGTCCTACGACCATGATCAAGTATACTATTTCGGTAGCAAATGACGTGACAAATAACTTTTGTTTTAAACATTTTGCCATGAGATGCGTATTTCAGGCGCTAGGTAGACAATTTCACGAATTTTGGCGAATTTCCGAAATTTCAAGGCCGGAGTTGGGGTTGAAGATGCAATCCGATCTCAAAACAAAAAGTTGCATTGGAATCAGAAAGTACTAAGGCAACTTTTCCGGACTATTATAAATCCCGAATCGAAAAAAGTCCGGAATCGACCCACCCTATTACCCAAAAAATCTATGAAAATGCCCATAAAGACTTATTTAAAAAGCCGATTATCTCGAGAAGTATTAATGACAGCGATTTTGCGATCCAAATTTTGTTGCAAAATCAGGTTTAGAGCCCCGTACAACCTTAATGTGACAATGGGCACTTTTGTAGAGTGTTCAATTTTAAGGAATATGTGTCTAAAGTCAAAGCAATTCCATAAAATGCCTCTCAGCTATAGAAATGTTAAGAGAAAAAAAATATGATTTTTGTGTGTTTGATTAGATGCCTTGGTCGAGTACTTAATGTTAATATTAAGGGTTCAAATTTTCAGGGAATTTTTTTAGGGTATTTCCAAGGGAATTTCATGAGGGGATTGAAAATATATATATATTAATGGTCGGGAGCTACTTTATTGGTCTCAAAAGTATTCATATCGAAAAAATTCAAATTCAGTTTCAAAAATTTTTGGGGATTCCTGAGTCAATTTTAAGGTATTGTAAATAAAGAATCTTTCAAATGTGAAAAAAGTCTAGAGGCGTTTTAAAACATTTATTTAAATTCCTATTTATTCCAGGGCTCATGCCGAATTTGGTATATCAATTATATATATATTTTCAATCCTCGCATGAAAATACCCTAAAAAAAAATTCTCTGAAAATTTGAGCCCTTAATATTAACGTTAAGTACTCGACCAAGGCATCTAATCAAACACACAAAATATCCGTGTTTTGGAACACAGCAGACGTTCTTAATTGATCTGGAATTGAGCCTTTAATGAAAAATGGTCGCGGTGAATGCAGACTTTGCTTTCTCATCAAAATTCCTACTAAATTGACTGGCTAGCAGGCGATAACATAATTCATATTGAAAATAGAAGAAAATTTGTGAAAATGTATATATTAAAACTAGTGTTGCCTTATAACAAGACTAAAATAAATGTTACTGGATATCCCAATATGAGGAAGTCATATCTTACGGAGTTCTGAATTAATAATTAAAATGGTTGGTTTCAAAATTTTTGAAAAGGATTATTTTCGCAAACTCGGGAGTATTCCAAACCTAATACTAATAGGATGGGGGACGTTTGTAGTAGCTGCACACCGTTCTTCGCCTCCACAACTTACTACGCATTCTTCGACTTTGATACGATTTAAGCCTTAATAACATTATTTGCTCACACACACATTTAAGATCTTTAGGCGGAACACATTTTTGTAGAAATATACACTGTAATACATAAAATATAAACATACATAAACACTCACAAAGTCAGTGGTAAACAAACTAAATTATTCCTGCGAATGGATTTTTTTTGTGCCTCCTCTTATGTCCTTTTATCTTTATATGTACGTCTTCCTACTTGATTGCCATTGTAGTTGTTGTTGCTATTGTTGTTGTCTTTATGCTCCTGCACATCGGCGCAGCAGTTGAATGTGCACAGAAAAGGAATAGCAAGACAACAAAAAGTAATTTTTGGGCAGGCATTCTTATACGCTTGATAACACACCTCAAGCACACGGCGAAATGCCAACAGACATCGCTTCGTTTGTCCAGCCGCCCGTCCGTCCACATACCAACACCGCTGTGCAGAATGCCACAATGGCAGCAACGTGAGCAGGGGTCAAGGGATATGAAAAGAAAAAAATGCAGAGAGAACACAACGGTGTGAGAGAGAAATTGAGAGCGAACAGCAGAAAATACTGACCACACTTTTAACTGGTGCTGCGTCATGTGGTAAGTAAATTAGTGGAAAATGCGAAAATGCAACTTGGTTTCGCATGTTGTTGCTGCTCGAAGTTGTAGTTGTAGTAGCTTTAATAGTATCGGCTATAATTGTTGTTGACTTCGATGTTGCTGCTGCTGCTGGCAGAGACGCCCGCTCACCAACCACATGCTTTTCTATGCAGCTTGCTGCTGCACCATCGCCTCTACTAGATTAATTTCGTGCTCGTTCGAGCCGCGCAGCACCCATGGTGCAGCATCCAGTATTCACTGGTGAGTAGTGCCGCACTGAATACCAATAACTATAAGCAACTTCGGGACACTGGCTCTGCCATTACATATTTGATTAGTTCACTGGTTGTTGTTGCTGCTGCTGCTGCTGGTGCAGCTGGCGTTACTATTGAATTCGTGGTCACCACTATGTTGTTGTTTGTTGCTTTAACTATTACCGGTACCGTGGTGTCGGGTTTTCTTAGCCAAATTTATAATAAACCAGTTTCTGTGTTGTAATTCTGTTTATGGTGTTGGGCCAGTTCGCTCCATCTGCTCTCTTCCCCATGCCGAGAGTGTTGCTCTCGCTCAAATCCATGTACACGTGATTTCTCAGTTGTTCAGCGTATTTTAAAAGGTATTTATACGATAAAAAACGACAAAAATATATATTGCAGATTGGCTGGTAAATCGTTGCACAGTAGAACCAGCAAGCCAAACTCGGTCTTGCTAAATTGTTCTTTATATCTTAGAATTCCATAACGGTATTAATCTGCTTGAGTAGCATAGTAGTAAAGCCAGTTAGTCTTTTTCCATCTACGTACTAAATGTATGTTATGACTAAAAGCAAACTACTCAGAGAATTTTCGCAGACATAATCTGCTGATAAAAATATCAACACCTTGGAATTAGTCATTTCTTGGTAAAATCTTATATTTCCGAAAAACTCTACG